>NC_133620.1:130891660-130969160 GCF_048593235.1 Sminthopsis crassicaudata | reverse complement strand
ATGTGAGATTCTTGACCAAAATTTAAAGTAGACTCATCCATCATTTTGTCCAAGGCTTTAGAATTTCCTAACTTCCATGTGACTAATAATAGTGAATTCTATAAAATATTTTTTCTTCATGGCGCATATGTAGGAAAGTTGAAATCTGTTACTTTTCTTAGTAAACTTAAAATTTTTGGTAGTACTGTCAGAAGTATTTTGTTTTATTTTTAGGGTGAGTCTGAACTTGGGATTTCATCCTTGAAGAGAAGGACTCCCCAGTGATGAATACGTGGAACAAGTTATAATCTTAAAACAGGAGTATTTTATGTTTGTGTCAAGGACTCCTTTGGCAGTCTGGTGAAGCCTATGGAAATGATTTTTGTTGATGGTGTTCCATCTACAAAGTGTCAGAGGCTGGGTTTGAATTCAGGTCTTTCTAACTCCAGACCCAGTATTGTGTCACCAAGTTATTTTTAAAAAGAAAATACATAAAATTACAAAGGAAATCAAAGATTACTGAAAGTAAAGATGGTGTGAATAATGACACTTTGGGGGGTTTTGTTAGTTGTCTATAGATTTTAAAGTTATTCCACTTACTAAAAAACTGGAAAAAATGGGGTGGTATGACAAAGAGTTTAATAAGCATAACTCTCAAAGGAACTTTAATTTTAGAAGAAGCTTTACTGTGATGAGCTGTGTTCTAGAGTTAGAAATAATTTTGTCTTCATGGAGTCCTCTTCTCAATTTCCCATTCTTTCTTAATTGATCTTTTTCTTTTCTTTCTTTCTTTCTTTCTTTCTTTCTTTCTTTCTTTCTTTCTTTCTTTCTTTCTTTCTTTCTTTCTTTCTTTCTTTCTTTCTTTCTTTCTTTCTTTCTTTCTTTTTTTCTTTTTTTCTTTCTTTCTTTCTTTCTTTCTTTCTTTCTTTCTTTCTTTCTTTCTTTCTTTCTTTCTTTCTTTCTTTCTTTTTTTTTTGAAGTGAAGTTTTTGATTTTGTTTGTTCATCTACAAACCAACTATCAGGGACAGCTAGACAGTGCAGTGGTTGTAAAATCCAGAGGACCTGGGTTCAAATTCTATCTCAATCACCTAGCAATGTGATCCTGGGCAGTCACTTAATCCCAACTGCCTCAAAAGAAAAAGAAAGAAACTTTGTTTTGTATTTGTAATTATTTTTTGAAATTTACTTATGTATAAAGTTTTATTGATGCTCTTTGAAATATTACTTTTAATAGCAGGATATAGAAATATTGTTTAAATATTGGTAAATAATGTTAACACAAGAATGTAATATATTCAATTTCAAAACAACTATCAATTTCCAATCTCTATCCCCTTTCCTCCATTGAATATTTGCTTACAATAAATAAGAATAATTAAACAAAAAAAAATCAGAACACATTGAACATTGTCTCAAGCTGCACCTATCCATGGCATCGCTGCCAAAAGTCAGGAAGAAGGAATTTCAAGTATAAAATGGGCTTTTTAAATGGTGAGTGAAAGAACAGATGATTGTAAATGATAACCATTCTCCATGGCCTCCCTGGATTTTACTTCAGAACAATCAAGACCAAACACCTTTTGAAATAGTTTTTTCTGATAATGGACATCTTCCATTCAATTCAATAAATATTTATAAAATGTCCAATACATGCAAGGTCTTATATAGAATATAAAGATGAAGAGAAAAATGATCCTAGCCCTAAAGTTTATATAGTCTACAGAGGAGATATAATATTTACACTGATGAGAATAATAAAAGGTAAGGAGTCAAGTTGATCTGGAGGCAGGAAGACATCTTCCTAAGTCAAAATCCAGCTTCAGCTAACATAGTAAGCTCTGTGAAGGTTTTTGAGAAGGAGAATGATATGATCACATTTGTGTCTTGAGAAGATCATTTTGACAGTTATTAGGAAAATCAATTGGTAGAAAAAACCTGAAAGCAAGAAAAATAATTAAGAGACTATGAGATAAGGGTCTAGAGACACAGATGCATGAATGGAAAGAAGGGGATAGATGTGAAAGATGCTGTGCAGGTAAAATGGGCATTATTTGGTAGGTAGATCTGTGGGACGGAGAGTGAAAAGGGCAAAAAATTTATGTCTGTATTTTTTTAGTATAAATCCTATATATATATTAATGTATATGTTGTTTCTGCTGAGGGCAGAGACTATCTGATTTTTGTCACCCAGCATATAACAGTGTCTGATACCTAAGTAGGCACTTAATACATATTTCTGGTTTTTTGACAAGATGAATTTGAGAGGAGGGTCACACAGAAAGGGAAGCCCATTGCAGGAGATGCTGGCATGTGTATGTGTGTGTATACTTATGCATATGGCAGCTAGATGGTATAATGGATAAATAGTTGGAACTTGAATTCAAATCCGACATCAGACATTTAGTAGCTGTATGACCGTGGAAAGGTCATTTAAGCTGGCTTTGTTCTAGTTTCCTCATCTGTAAATTGAAGATAATCAAAGCCTCTAATTTTCCAGCCTGTTTTTGAGGATCAAATGAAGCACAATACCTTGCACATAGTAAATGCTATAAAAATCTATGTGTATGTATATGTGTATGTATAGCTAGATATGTGTTCATCTTATTATATATATATGTTTATATATACATGTATATATATAAATATACACAAACATGACAGTACATCTCTTTCCACATATGTAATCTATCTCCATATATATATATATCCTAGTAATGTATTATAAATGCCACAAACTTAGAAAATGTTTCATTACTTAAAATTTTTTGTGCAATAAGTTTTGGAAATTTTTAGTAATATATTCAAAACTGTAATTTTAAGATGGGAACCCTGTCATTATGCAATGCACATGTAATACTTCTGGATGACCCTTTCTGAGCCAGAAGATTGGTAAAGACCATCCTCTGGCTTGGCCAACTTAATCTCCTGGTCTGTCTCCATTAAACACTTTTTCCTGTGAGATCATGTCAAAACAGTCTTATATGTATCAGAACCTCTTAGGCAGCTAGGTAGCTCAGTGGATAGAGCACCAACCCTGAAGTCAGGAGAACCTGAGTTCAAATCTGATCTCAGACACTTAATATTTCCTAATTGTGTGACATTGGGCAAGTCACTTAACCCCAATTGCCTCAGAAAAAGGGAAAAAAAATACCTCATTCTCCTTTCTGTGATTGAGCAGCAGCTGATGAAAGATTTACCAATTATGAAAACTGATTAGACGATAGTTGTCACAAAACAATGGCTACAATGATTTTTAATAAGATGCATATATAATTTTTTTAAAATCTATGTTAACTATGTAAATTTTTGGTGTAGGTTTCTACTTCTTAAATTGTTATAGCTTGTATTCTCAGCAATACATGGATACAAGATAATCTCAAAGGACTCACAATGAAAAATGCTATCTGCTTCCAGAGAAAGAACTGAAGACATCTGAATTCAGACCAAAGCATACTACTTTTCACTTTCTTTCCTTTTTTCATTAGATTTGGTTCAAGTTTTCTTCCACAAAATTACTAATATGGAAATATGTTTTACATGATTGCACATATGTAATTTAGGCTGCCTACCATCTCAAGAAATGAGGAGAGGAAAGACAGAGAGAGGGAGAGAAAGATAGAATTTAAAACTCAAAATTAAAAAACAAAAACAAAAACAACCCAAATGTTAAAAATTGGAGGAGAGGGGGGAAAAAGGTCTATTTAAAAAATTATGGAAGCTTAAAACTGAAAACTTTTGAGATATACTATATAAATATGTACACACTCATAGATACTATATACCAACATATATTATTCAAACTTGTGCTACTCTTCATGACCCTATTTGGGGTTTTCTTAGCAAAAGATACTGGAGTGGTTTGTCATTTCATCTTCCAGCTCATTTGACAGATGAGGAAACTGAGGCAAAAAGGTTTACACGACTTGCCATAGCTCACACAGCTAGTAATGGTGTGAGGTGATATTTGAACTCAGGAAGATTAGTCTTCCTATGGCCAGTTCCAGTACTCTATCTACTATACCACGAAGCTAACCCATATGTATGTGTGTATGCATGTGTTAAAATATGCTTTAGAGCCAATGGCATAAAGGTGATAAATGAGAAGAGATGGGGAGAGGGAGATGATGGGGAGAGGCGGGGAGGGAAGGAGAAAAGGGGGGAGAAAAAGGAGAGAGGAAAGAAGGAAGGAAAAAAAGAAAAGGGGGAGGGAGAGAAGAAGGAAGAGAGAGAGGGAGAAAAGAAAAGAAGAGGGAAGGGAAGGAGGGAGGGAGCTAGAGAAGAAGGAAGGGAGGATAGGAAAAAGAAAGGAAAAGGAAGAAAAGAAGGAGGGAGGAAGGAAAGGGGGAAAAGAGGAAGGAAAGAAGGGAGAAAGCGAGGTGATATGGCCACAATGACAGCAGCCCACGACAGAGCTCCATGTTTAGGAGAGAGATGAACGATGAACCAATAAATGAGACCAAGAGCAAGAGGGTTTGGAATGCCCTTTTATATACATTATCTTATATAACACAGACAACAAATTTATGAGACTCTATTCAGAGCAACTTAAAAAGAGACAAATGCAAAATACTAAACCTGGACTCAAAGAATCATTTTCATGAATACAGGATGGGACAGGCATGGATAGAAACCAGTTTTCCTGAAAAATATCTGGGATTTTAGGAGACTGCCAACTTACTGAGTCTCCGATGAGATACAGCAGAGAGGAGAGCCAAATAAGTCACAGATTCCCTGAAGAGCAAGCAGCACAGTATGCAGGGGTAGGCAGGGAGGATGGGGCACTCTCATCTGCCCTGCCCAGCCATTTGTTGCCCTGGAAAAATATTCAGTTCTGAGTGTCATATTTCTGGAAGGGTATTGATAACCTATAGTCAGAGGAGGAACTCTCCAGTATCTGAGAAGATGTCACAGACAAGAGAGATTAGATTTTTCTGCTTGGCCATAGGGGGAAAAATTAGGAATAGTGAGTGAAACCTCTAAGGAGACCATTATACGATAGGCACAAGAAAAAAATCATCTAGCTAAAAGAGCAGTCTAAAAGAGAAATGAGCTGCATTGAAAATCAGTGGTAGTAAGGATAAGGCTGAATGACATGGAGGATATACTGTAGAAGGAATTCCTTTTCAGGTATGGCAGCCACTAGGGTCCAAGGACCCTCAGGACTACATTGTGACTAACAGCAAACTTCTCTGACTGAGATACTCAGAGAATAGACATACATTCTGTCATTGGAGCCATATTTAAAATTTTACAAATTAGAAAGGAGCCTACAAAAGTTTATGCTCATTAGCATGGCCTTTAGCTACCCTAAGTCATGTGAGGATGTGCTATCAAAGGAATAATGGAAATGGAAGAATCAAAAAGCACTAACAATTACCAAAATAGTTAATCTCTCATGCCATCAATTATTTTTGTTTAATGTTAACACCAAGATGTAAAATATTAGGGAAACAATTTTAGAAATTTGAATCGATTTCTTCTTGCTCATTCAATTCCAACAATGTAGCCAGGAAGACAAGTTAATAATTAAAATTTCCCTCGAATGCATTCAACAGAATTGAAAGTACCTTATCTTTACAATAAAGCAAATACACAGGAGGAGTTAATCTTTTGTTTATAAATTCATAATGCTTTTTTCGAATGCAAATGCTGCTCTTTAAGCATGCCGGACTATAGATTTCAATCAATGCATAATAATCCCCAAATCCAATTCAGCCTATAGATACTGGTCTGTCAAATCTGCATTAGTTACCTGTAAGGCTACAAAGATGCATAAGATATTGTCCCAGTCTATGCAGGGGCTAGAGTGGGCCACCAAATAAGGTCAATATTCACATAGATAGAAGACAGATTATGACAGTAAAGTTCCCAGGAGGCATGGATTCCTTCTGCATGGGAGAATTAAAGAAGGCTACAAGAAGGAAGTTACAACCAAGCTGGGCAGGATTTTAGCTGGAGGAAGTTGAAGGGATATGAGGCATAAAGGATAATGTAAGCAAACGCATGGAAGAAAAGCGCATTACGTGTTGTAAAATGGGAGAATGTGCCAATATAGATGTAATGGAAACACATGTGAGAAATAACGTGAAATGAAGGGGTTTTTTTGTTTTGTTTTGGTTTTGTTTTTTTTAAGAGATTACATATTGTTTAGAGCTTTGACTATTAGGATTTATGGATAAGCAAGGGGTGGTCCATTACTGGTATTGTGATCAAAAGGAACTTATGTTTCCTAGTTAAATTTCTTTCACTTATCTTTTAAAACAAATTATACCATTCTATTTTGTTTGTTTTAACAATTAAACCAAAGTAATTTAATATCCTTGGATAACTGTTTCCAGTTCTGAAGACTAAGGATAGGGATAAGGATTGGAGTTGTCTTTCCTTTACAAAATCCTAAGTAAGCAAATTCCCTTTAACTATCCAAACTGGCATCTAGTTTGCAATGTATAGTCTGGGGCTCTGAGAGATAAAGTAACACTTCTGCATCATATGGCCATTGGGATCTCCATTTTACCACCTAGCTGACAGGGTCTGTGTATGAATTAGAGGCAGGATTTGAACCCAGCATTTCCTGGCTTTGAGGTCAGCTTTCCTAAATCTACAATGATTCCCTTTAGCACCTGCTAATGTCTTCTTCCTCCTTCCTCCTTATTTTGGGCAAAGAGGCTAATATCTAATAGTGTCTCAATTCTAATATTATACATTGTTTAAATTTAACTCCTTTTCCTTACACATCCCATCCTTTCATTTCTATCTGAGTATCTGGAAAAATAAAACAAGAGGAAAAGAGAAGGGAGACAGACAGTATGTTTGCAAACAATCTTCACTATATGAGATGTGAGATTTTAGCAGTGTAAACTTTTTGAGAACACAGACTGCTTTTTTGGCTTCCTTTGACCTGTAACTGGCACATAGTAGGTAGTTAATAACTGCCTGTTGATTTGACTATCCTCAGGCAATTCTGTAAACTTAAAAATTACAGGGGAGTTGAGAATAAGCTTTGAAGCTGTTTCTGTACAAGAACTGTCTTTCTATGTTGGAGGGGATGTGGGAAAACGGGGACACTGACACATTGTTGGTGACACTGTGAATACATCCAGCCATTCTGGAGAATGATTTGGAACTATGCTCAAAAAGTTATTAAACTGTGCATACCCTTTGATCCAGCAGTGCTACTACTGGGCTTATATCCCAAAGAGATCTTAAAGAATGGAAAGGGACCTGTATGTGCAAGAATGTTTGTGGCAGCCCTCTTGGTAGTGGCCAGAAACTGGAAACTGAGTGGATGCCCATCAATTGGAGAATGGCTGAATAAATTGTGGCATATGAATATTATGGAATATTATAGTTCTGTAAGAAATGACCAACAGGATGATTTCAGAAAGGCCTGGAGAGACTTACATCAACTGATGCTGAGTGAAATGAGCAGGACCAGGAGATCATTATATACTTCAACAACAATACTATATGCTGATCAATTCTGATGGACGTGGCCCTCTTCAATAATGAGATAAAACAAATCAGTTCCAATAGAGCAGTAATGAACTGAACCAGCTACACCCAGTGAAAGAACTCTGGGAGATGACCATGAAGTACTACATAGAATTTCCAATCCCTATATTTTTGTCTGCCTACATTTTTGATTTCCTTCACAGGCTAATTGGACACTGTTTCAAAGTCCGATTCTTTTTGTACAGCAAAATAGCTGTTTGGATATGTATACATATATTGTATTTAACTTATACTTTAACATATTTAACATGTATTGGTCAACCTGCCATCTGGGGAAGGGGTGGGGGGAAAGGAGGGGAAAAGTTGAAACAAAAGATTTTGCAATTGTCAATGCTGGAAAATTACCTATGCATAAATTTTTGTAAAATTTTTTTAAAAATCAACAATGCAATAAAAATAAATAAATCAATAATTTTCCAGGATAGATAAATAAATAAATATATATATAATTGTCTTTCTGCATCAATAAAATCACAAGAATAAAGACCTCCTCTCCCCCTACTAACTTCCCATGAGATAATAGTAAACCTGTGGGCTATTATTATAATAATACCTGTATTCATTGTGCCTCCCCAGTTACTTCAGCAATAGACTCAGATTGCCTACCAACCATAAAAGGAACCATAAAACCAAAAGAAAAAAATATAATTCTTTTCTCCCTCTACTCCAGGTTACCTTTTGAATGCTAAGACTAAGGCATTCTCTTTCAGTGCTAATGTATTGGCAAAAATCCAAGTTAGATGACTAAGAACACTCTGAGGTTATCTCTCAGAAAGCCAAATATTCCTTTGAGAGTGGGATACAATCTGTTACCAGTATCACCAAGGGACTAAAAATGCATTTTTTTTCTTCATTCTTCATTTCTTCTTCTTAGTGTACCAATAAGGTACCTTAAATATTGGAATGCTCTTGTGGGTGACATTATCTCGAGTCTAAGTTTTTAACCTGATCCATAAACTTGTTTTTTTTTTCTTTAATTTAATTTATTTAATCCTGAATTTAAGAAATAAAACAAGCATTTCCATAACATAGTAAAACAGAAAAGATGGCACCTGAAACTATAAATCTATTATATATAATTTGCTGTTCCTTTTAAGTATACAATAAAGTTGTCATTTAACTGTTTCTCCCTTTTTCCTTCCCTCACCATTTCTTGCCCTAGAGGTAGCTACCATTTTGAAGAGGAAACAAAACTCTGAAAAATCCTTAAAGGAGAAAACCTTCTTCAACTCTGCCTCAGTGAGGGGACTCCACCCCAAGGACAAACAGTTTCATCTTTGTTATCTGGGTGCGGAGCTCAGTCCAGAAACCCACTGAATTGGATTCAAATGCTAACCCTCGCTGAAACCCAGGGAGGAGCCAACATGGGACTCCACCCATGAGTCCCCTTCAGCTTGTAGCCAAGACCCCCTATTGTAAAAGAGCCAAACCAAAACCCTCTCTTTGCAGAAGTTCCAAACATACCAGCAATGCCATGCTTGGCATCCCAAGGAGCCTCTGTCTACTGGAATACGGTTTTCAGTGCTCCTTCTCTTTATTCTCACCTATTTCCTTAGCTAGACTAGACTTTAATCTTACTTCCAATCCTCATAATAAACTTCTTTTATCAATCTAGGTTTTCAGGTCCATAAATTCCTTTACAGGGGATTCTGCGCCACCAGAAGGAAATCCCAGAACTCCCTACTCTTGCGCCATCATTAGACCTCATTTAGACCTTATTTAACTCCCTGACCACTAGTAACTCTAATTTGGGTACCTCATCAACCACATCAACTTGACATAAACATTTTGTATATCCTTTACATATGAAGAGGTCTTAGGTGTGGTTAGCAGGCAGAGAGAGATCACTTTAGCTCCATGGTCCCCACCTTCTGGGGTCTGAAATCCAAGTTGTGTCAAACTCCTGAAACCCACCCTCTGTAGAAATCTTGAGCATCTTACCAAGCCCTGTCAGAAATCCTAGTTATGTTCCTGAGGTTAAATTTTCCTTATAAAATCTACTTTTGCACTGCTGCCTTCCACCACACTTGCCACATGGTATCTCTCCTAATTCCATTATGCTTCCCAATCCCACTTATCCTCCTTATAGCTAGCTAATTCTTTTGGGGGTGCTATGTCCCTTTCAGGAAAACCTCTTTCTCGCTATTTCAACTCTATTTCATATTTACCATTCCTGGTGTCTATGATATCCCTTCATTTTATCTGTAACCTAATTCCCCTAAATAAATCTTTTTTTTTTTTTTTTTTTTTTTTTTTTTTTTTTTTTTTTTTTTTTTTTTGCCAAAGAGAATGTTCATTGTAAATTCTTCAAGACTGAACCCCAACTTTTGGTGTCTACCATTATCTGGTGTCTATATCACCCACATCACTTTGGTTCTTGAATCACATTAACTCCATCAACTCAAATTGTTTTGTAGATTATTTTCTTTACTGTATTTAAACGTAATTGGCTATCTCCATCAGATTGTCAAAGACATCCATCATTCTCTACAGAGATAACTCATTTTGATATTGATTATTAGCAATCAATCAATCATCCTTTTGGCCAATGTGCCTGGGCAAGGTGCTAGGGATATGCAGACAAAAAGGGCAAAGTTCAACATTCTATTGGGAGAAAAAATACACACAAATAAGACTAAGTACATACAAGGTAAAAAGAGATTGGGGAGGTGCACAAAAAAACAGAACAGGGGAAGCCTCCTGAAAGAAGTAGCATTTGAACTAAGCTTGAAAATTAGCTAGAAATTATTAATATAAGAAACAAAATTTCTTACCAAGAACTCCACTGACTCATTAATGAATGCAGGAAATATTTTATCTTACATTCTTGCAAGAATGAGTGCCTAGGTTAGTAGACATCCCTTTGAAACTCCATGGCAGTATTTTATTTCCTATCCTGAAGCACAAGTCCCTCCCTGATTCCTCATTAATTGGATGTTGCAGAAGTTATACAACCTGAATCTCCAGCCATCCATAGCCAGACTATGTCCTCAGAAGCTTACATTCTTTTCGGGGAGACCTCTAGCTTTGATGTCCTTGTGGGTTTCAGTTTTCTACTTTGTTTCATTTCTCCAATTTAACTTTCATAACTGTGAAAAACAAATAAATGCCCATACATTTCTCACATTAAGAAGAAATAGCATTTTTGGAAAAGGAACCAGTAAGTCATTTCTGATGGATTCTGAAGAACTAATCAACAACTTGAACATAAAAGAAATTTCGTAAAGAGAGGAGAGAAAAATGTGTGTGGCTTGAACTATCAAATAAAACAAAACTATTCTTTTACGTACTTCTTTAAAGTATTGTTGGGCATTATTATGCCAGACAGAAAAATAATTTAGTTGAGGACTTCTGAAAGCAGTTCATTGAGATGCCTAATGGATAGGGCATCACACTACAGGGAGGTTATCTTGAGTTCAATGCCCCCTCATATACTAAATATATGAATGTCTCTGGGGGAGGCTCTTAACTGTCCTAGGCTTTGATTTTCTCCTGTATTTACAAAAAAGGGGGAGGGGCAGAAAATAAATAAATGAATAAAAAAAGGGGGGGAGAGAGTTGACTTGATGGCCTCTTAAATCTGAATCTAGAATCCTATGGCTATGGTAATCCAATAAAAATTTCTAATTTCCCCAGAATATTTGAAAGTCATCATTCCCCAGCTACT
Organism: Sminthopsis crassicaudata; assembly: GCF_048593235.1. NCBI lineage: Eukaryota > Metazoa > Chordata > Mammalia > Dasyuromorphia > Dasyuridae > Sminthopsis > Sminthopsis crassicaudata. The sequence continues at coordinate 130,958,000 of NC_133620.1, read as the reverse complement.
ATGATTGGTAATACCAAATTGGACCCAATGCCCTCCTGCTCCTTGAAAAAGCCTTTATAGACCCAGTTAATGTTTCTCTTGGAAAGAAAAACAGACAATCGATTAAGATTGCCCCAGTGATATAACTGCTGGAATAGCTTTTACTGTAATAGAATCAATTTCTAAATACTCCAAAAAGCTTCTTGTTCCTAGAACAACTCCAGAGTCATTCCTTCCATAGAAGATAGTATTGGTATTGTCCTTTTGATGCTCAGCACCAGACACTATCTATGGCTCTCCATCAGGAACATAGTGAAAGAGCAGCAGAAAATACAGCTGTCCCAAAGCCTATAGACTTAAGAGGATGTAATACACAGCTGAACCTAATTTTGCATTATAAATTTCATTAATAATTCAGGTCCAGACACCACTTGATTTTGTCCCACAAGAGCATACCCATTTAAACCAGTATCTTACTCTTCCCCCTTCCTTTCAGACAAAACTAGGACAAGGGAAGTGGATAATAAAATTTAGAGGCTGTAAGAATCACCTGGTCCAGTTCCCTCATTATGTAGATAAGGAAAGTGAAATTCCTAAGAGAGGAAAATTAAAATTTCTGCCTAGAGTCATAGAGTTAGAAAGGGGTAGGTCCTGGATTCAAACTCAAGTAACAGCAAAGCTGGAAGATGAACACTTGTCCTTTGCCTCCAAATATAACGTTATTTTTATTAAGCTAATTGAATTAAATCAAATTAATCATAGACATAAACTCCTACATAATCATAGACACGGGAGAGCTGTTGGAATACACGGGAGCTTACTGATGGTGGCTGCTGGAGATCCAACCCAGAATGATCTCTTATGAGAGGATGATACAAGGAGACTGAGAGGCAGTTGATGTTCTCTGACCTCTCTGACTGAGATGCCATTGCATTGTCTGACCTCTTTCCTCTTCCCTCTGCCCCAATTTATCTTATTACCAATCAGAAATATCTATTTCAGCAAAGGCTGCCCTGCAACTCCTTCAGATGCTATGATCCACAGCTGTGGAGGCTCTCAGAGAATTGACCTGCCCCTTAACACCCATCCTTCCTAATAAGCAGCATTCATATTCTTTTTTTGGTCTCTAAAACTTACCAGAAGCATCTCATGAGGGACAAAATAAATGAGGAGTTTCTGTCTCTACTTCTTCACCATTGAATTAAATTTAACTTTTCTTGTAGTCCAGTCTATGAATGTTAATAAAGAATGTGAATCCTTTGTGTCTTTCAAGATCCATCTCAAACCTTCTACCTTCTACAGGGAGACTTCTCTGTATATTGTCCCCCCCATCCCTCCACAACTATTAGTATCTTTTCTTTGGAAATTACCTGATATACAATTTGTATTTTCTCTGTATATACTCCACTACTTTGCTATTCAATCATTTCAGTTGTGTCTGACTCTTCATGATCCCATTTGCGATGTTCTTGGCAATGATACCAAAATGGTTTGCCATTACTTTCTTCAGTTCATTTTACATAGGAGGAAATTGAGACTAAGAGAATTAAGTAATTTGCCCAGAGAATCACACAGTTGGTAAGTGTCTGAGGCTGGATTTGAAGTCAATTGCTCCTGACTCCAGAGCCTGTGCTCTCTATCCACAATGCCACCTAGCAGCTCTAGTAGAAGATGTACTTACATAATGTACATATAGTTCTTCCCTACCCTCACCCTTAGGGTGTAAGTTCCAGCAGAGCAAGAATTAAGTTTTTGCTTCCATTGTATGCAGTGTAGTGCCTAGCATATAGCAGACTCTAGATAAGAGATTGGTGATAGACACCTTATTTTCAGCATGAGTCCTTAGTACTCAGATTTAATTTCTTTTCCCCACTAGTTTATAGGAACAGAATCTAGTCTATGGTTTAAGGAAAAATAGGGAGTTATCACTAATTTCAACAATCATGCCTTGCCCAGTTCCCACTTCCCAGAAAGCCAGAAAGGCAAAAAGTTTCCAAGATGAATGAGACCTGTTCCCAACAAATACTAATTCAATAAAGCATTTCACTCAGTGTCCAGTACTCTGTAAAGCAATGGGAATTCAAAGAAAGACAAAAATAGCCCCTGTCCTCGAGGAACTTATATTTAAAATGTTCATAAATAGGTATATAAAAGATACATACAAAATTAACATTCACTGTGTATAAGGGAAAAGCATAGAGGAATAGTCTAGTGAATAGTCTAAAACCCCATCATTTTTGAAAGATTAATTTTTATTTTTATTTTCAACTTAAACATGAAATGCAATGGGTATCTGTACACAATGAAAGAGGAACATGAGGATTGTCCATGAAATTATACATCTCTATGATATACAGATTACTTTTAAGTACATAATGAGGCCAATCTGTAGCAAGCTATCCTACTTATATGACCTTCTTTTATGGATTTCTTCCTGTTCTTTTTTCTCCATTTAAAAAAAAATCCTCAATGACCTTTTTATTTTCCTAGTCTAAAAATCTTATCTTTTTTTTCAGTTTTTTTTTTCAAAACATATGCATGGATAATTTTTAACATTCACCCTTGCAAAACCTTGTTTTCCAAAATTTCCCCTCCCTTCCCCTATTTCTCCCCTAGATGGCAAGTAAACCAATATAATATGTTAAACATGTACACATCTTCTATGCATATTTCCACAATTTGCACAAGAAATATCAGATCAAAATGGAAAAAAATTGAGAAAGAAAACAAAATGCAAGCAAACAACAACAAAAGAAATGAAAATACTATGTTGTGATCCACACTCAGTTCCCACAGTTCTCTCTGGGCAGATGGCTCTCTTTATCATAAGATCAGTGGAACTGGCCTGAATCATCTCATTGTTGAGAAGAGCCACGTCATCATATAATCTTGTTGCCATGATCTCTTGGTTCTACTCACCTCACTTAGCATCAGGTTCATGTAAGTCTCTGGAAATCTCTCTGAAATCATCCTGCCGATTGTTTCTTAATATTCCATAGCATTTATATATCACCACTTATTTAGCCATTCCCCAAGTGATGGGCATCCATTCAGTTTCCAGTTTCTTGCCACTACACAAAGGGCTGCCACAAACATTCTTGGTCCCTTTCCTTCCTTTATGATCTCTTTGGGATATAAACTCTGTAGAAGCACAGCTGGATCAAAGGGTATGCACAATTTGAAAGCCCTTTGGCTATAGTTCCAAATGGTTCTCCAGAAAGGTTGCATTAATCAGTTCACAGTTCCAACAATGTATTGGTGTCCCTGGTTTCTGCATCCCCTCCAACATTTGTCATTACCTTTAGTCAATCTGAGAACTGTGTAGTGGCACCTCAGAACTGTCACCATTTGCATTTCTTTGATCAATAGTGATTTAGAGCATCTTTTCATGTGACTAGAAATAGTTTCAATTTTTTCATTTGAAAATTGAATGACCTGCTTTTCTTTCATTTTTTTAACTACTATATTTCCCTCCCTTTGTCTTCCCAGCCATTACCAACTCCAAAAAATAAAAAGGTGAGGAGTCTCCATGACAAATAGTCAAGCAGAACAAAATCCCACATTGTCTGAAAATGTACAGCTTATTCTCCATCTTGAATTCATCAATTTTCTATTAAGAAATAACACATTTCAAATTAAGGCACAGAGAGAATATTTTACCCACTTCCCATAAACAATAACAAAACCAGAGATTCAGAGCCAGATTTTTTGATACCAAATGTTGACAAGTTAATATCAACTCCTCATTCATTGATTTAAAAAAAATGTGATCAAATTGGCCTCAAGAATAAGATAACTTCTCTCCCCCTAAAATAAAATTTAAAAAAATATTTAAGTGGATGAATTATATAATCAGTACCTGCTTTGGGGGAATACAATTCAACTGAATTAATTTTTCCTGATCCTCTTTCTTCAAACTATTCCTATGACTTCATGTATCAATTCTTGGGAAAATTAATTTTGAATCAAAAAAATAAAATAAAATAAAGATTGGCTTAATCAGGGGAATCAAAAGTGTGAACAAAATGTAAGAAGCAAGGTTACACAGAAATCATCTTGAAGCCTAGAGATGTGAGATTAGATAACAACTTGGTGCTGAAATGAGACACATTCCTCATCAAAATGGACATCTACTATGGGAAGAATGTCAATCTACATGATGCCCTAATGCAATAAAAGCACACATTGCTTTATGAAAAGCTTTTTCTGCATCTAGGATATAATCATGGTTGTTTTTTTTAAACTTTTATTATTGAAAATCAATTATGTCAATTCCTCTCTAAATCTTAAAAACTTGCATATGATATTGAGTGATTCCCCCACTATAATGCAAGCTCCTTTGGGGGCAGGGACAATTATTACACTCTTTTTGTATCCCTAGCATTTATCACCCAGGTCTGGAATGTATTAGGTGATTAAGAAATGTCTATTAATTGAGAGGTAATCTGATAGGTATCAGAGATAGGACTGGATCTTGTACAAATCTTTATAATATAAATCATAGAATTTTGTAGCTAGATAAGATTTGGAATACGGTTGGCTCTAATGTCCTTATTTTCCAGAATTGAGGACAAATTTGATTTTCATTAGTTTAGATTTGTTTCAAGTCTCCCAAAGGAGAAATTGATTTGCTTTTTTACCAAGCCTCATAAAATAAAGCATTACATAAATTTGGACTCAATCAACAAGCATTTGCTAATGCTTATTAATGTACATCTCCTATCTTCCAATCATTGTGCAGGAGACTGGGGACAAAAATGAACTGTCCTCAGACAAAATGTACAGAAATATATACAAGATGGATGAAGCAACAATGTCGGAGATAAGAAAAAGGTAATGAAGGGTTCCTAGCATCTGGAATCAAGAAAAGTCCCTTATAAGAGTACTTTGAAGCGAATTAAGTTATAACAGCATTTACAGAGTTGTTAAAAAGATCAAGATAATATACAAAATTCATTTGCAAACATTAAAGCACCATCTATATACATGTTAGCTAGTTTATATACATAGAACAGATCAGACATGATTATGAAGCAAATGGTTAACAGTTAAAACAACATACTAAGGAGTTAACCAATATAAATATTAAAACTCCAAGGCAATATAGTCAGGAACTGGCAGGTCTGAAGAAGTTACAAAATAAACATAAGAAATGAAAAAGTAGATAAACCTCAATTAAAAACTATGACTTAAATTTTTTTAAGTATCATTTTTACTCATTTGGATATAGTATCAGCTTAGCCTGACTAGTGAGCAAATATTCTCCATATAAGTTGTTAGCCCTGTTCTATATTCTAGTAATCAAATATGTATAGAGTACTTAGTGCAGATACCATTATGCTTATAATCATGATTATAATAGAGTAATATTCCAATACTCATCATTTTTAAGTAATATTAATTATCACCAAATTGTCAGGATGAGTTGCCTCTGGAGGAAATAGGATTCCCTCAAAATAAATCTTGCAGAAAAAGTTGGATGGGTCTCTGATCCCAACAAAGTCTGCAATTACGAGAAGGGCACGAGACCATAAAGAGTGTAGAATTTGGACTAAGAAGCTTATATTTCTAGATGCTACTTAAACTTGCACAGTTCTTTTAAAAAATAATTTATGTTTCTGACTAAACAAATTGTGGTACATGATTATGATGAAAGCAACTGTGTAAGAAATAATTAACGGCTACAGAGAATCATGGGAATATTTACATGAATTGATGCTGAGCAAAGCCAACAAACCAGGAAAACAAGATATATAATGACTGCAGCAGTGTAAATGGAAATAACAAAAGAACTGAAACTGATTGTTGCAAAAGTATGATGACCAAGTCTGTTCAGAAAGAAGTGAGAAAGTATCTTTCTCTCTTAAAACATTTCTTCAGAACTGAGGGTCCATGAATGGGAAGACTGCATATAATGGCACCTTCTATATGTTAGCTTTGGTTCCACTTTTTTTTTAATAGTTTTTATTTACCAGATATATGCATGGGTAATTTTAATGGTTCTACTTTTCAAAAAAAATCTTCATTTCAAAGAACAGATCTTACTGGAAAGTAAAGGGAAGGATACATCAAGAAATGTAGTACAGTGCTAGGCACAAAGTAGATACTTAATAAAAAGTGTTTATTGATTGATTGATTTATATAAAAGCAAAAGATTGGATTTAGATGACCTTTACATTAGAAAGGCTATGAGGACAAAGTGTCTCAACTGAGAAAGGAAAGTGACCATAATTAAAATGATGATTAGAAGACAAAGACTGCCTGGAAATTTTCTTGACATGCTAGCAATAACATGCCACATCTAGGATGCTGCAAATGAGTTTCTTGTTCAGGAATAAATTAGGTTAGATGTTTTGAGATCCCTTTCAAATAAATATTCTGTGCTTTTACATAGATATTTGTAGTGCTTCCTTGTGGTTAAGGATGAAGTCTTTACTTACTTCCATCACTCATTGTACTCTTAATAGGTAAAACCCTGGATACTCAATAAATGTTTACTAACTACATAATGTAATTTAACTGGTGATCTTTGAAATAATTTATTTTTCATGTCTATTATCTTAGAGTATGGTTCCATAATATACCTTTTGTGGACCAAAGAAGTAGGGTGGAGGAAACATAAAAGCCAATACACAAAATCTACAGCACATAAAGATCTGAACTATATCTGTGTCCCACTGATTAGTTTAAAAAAAAAAAGTGGTAGAAGCTGGCCCAGCAACCATGCAAAGATGAACCATTGTAATCCCATAGTTCTTGCTAAAGACACCAGAAGGAAGAAGATAACTGAAAAAGGAGGCAAACACTTTGATTTCCACTTTACAAATATGATTAATAATAGAGTTCACCAAATTATAGGATGAAGAGCTGGAAAGGCCTTTAGGCCTAATCTAATCTAATCCAGCTCCCACATTTAAAAAAAAAGTCTATTTATTCACCCTTTAATTATTATTTTATCTTGGCACATTAGAATTTTGGAGTTGAAAAGGGTCTTAGGGACCATCTGGGGCAACTTTATCAGATTGGACACATTTGGACACAAATTGGACATGCCCCTATATTTCCATAAGCTGCATTTTCTTTTTTTTTTTTTTAATACAGCTTTTTATTTTCAAAATACATTCACCAATAGTTTTCAACATTCACCCTTGCAAAAAACCTTGTGCTCCCAAATTTTTCTCCTTCCTTTCCCCCCCACTTCCTCCCTTAGACAGCATGTAGTTCAATATACGTTAAACATGTGCAATTCTTCTATATATATTTCCACAATTATCATGCTGCCCAAGAAAAATCAGATCAAAATGGGAAAAAATTGAGAAAGAAAACAAAATGCAAGCAAATAACAACAGCAGCAAAAATGAAAATACCATGATCCACATTCAAATCCCCACAATCCTTTCTCTGGATACAGATGTTGACAAGACCATTGGAACTGGACTCATCTCACTGTTGAAAAGAGCCATGTCCATCAGAATTGGTCATCATATAATTTTGTTTCTGTGTACAATGTTCTCTTGGTTTTACTCACTTCACTTAGTATCAGTTCATATAAGTCTCTCCAGTTTTCTCTGAAATCTTCCTGCTGATCATTTCTTATAGAACAGTAATATTCCATAATATTCAAATATATAACTTATTCAGCCACTCTCCAGCTGAGGGGTATCCATTCAATTTCCAGTTTCTTGCCACTACAAAAAAGGTCTGCTATAAACATTTTTGCACATGGGGATCCTTTTCCCTTTTTCATGATCTCTTTGGAATATAGATCCAGTGGAGACACTGTTGAATCAAAGGGTATGCACAGTTTGATAATCTTTCAAACATAGTTCCAGATTGCTCTCCAGAAGGGTTAGATAAGTTCACAACTCCACCAACAATGCATCAGTGTCCCAGTTTTCCCACATTCCCTCCAACATTCATCATTATCTCTTCCTTTCATCTTAGCCAATCTGAGAGGTATATAGTGGTATCTCAAACCAACTCCCACATTTTAAAAAAGGGAAAAGCAATATTCACCAAAGTGAAAGAATCACTAAAAATCTTACAAATATTAAGAAGAGACAGGATTTGCAACCCCAAGCTATGACTGGAAATCATGTTCTAATCCCTATACTGCCATACTGCTTCTTTTGCTGATCATTATTACAAAAAAAGGGGGGGGGGGCAACAAATTGGATGCAAGGTACAAGAATTAATATTTGCACTTGACTCCATCAATAAATAGAACTTCACAGTGATTATGAAAATGATTCTTTCAGAATTATCTCAACCTGTTAGTATAATAAAACCCAGCTTTAGTTCAGATGTTAATGTCTTTCTTCACTGCTTCTTGTTCTGTCAATAGGGATTTGAAAGAAGCAACCAAAAAGTACAACCAATTCCATTTGCAAAAAATTGTTCAAGGATCCCTGTTCTGATAATCTGACAAGGTTCCCTCCTAGTTGGACAAGGCTAATTACCATAATGTGTGAAGCACATATACAATCAACTACACATTCTTGTTTCAAACCCTATCATATCCCTGATTCAAAATAGGTCTGAGTAGCTATTAAAGCTCTTATATGCATCTAAAGGAGAAAAAAAATCCTTGATAATCCACAACGTTTGCCGGCAAAAGCCCTGACCATCACTATGGTCAGATGAAGGGAGAAAGGAGACAGATATATTCGGATTGTTCATCCTCCTACCTAACAACCCTGAAAGCATACAGTGGTCAAAACATCCCAGAACAGCTGCTTACTTAATTTCAGGTGAATAAAGTTACAAGATTTGCCTTTTTTAAAGGCCTTTCCCTCCAAAATCTATTTCTCAGACTCTAATTCTCACATACTTCCATACTTTAATGCCCAGAAAATTTGGGGGCAATCTTTGTCTTCCAAACATCAACTTAATTATGGTCATTTTCCTTTCTCAGTTGAGACATCAACTCCTTCATGGCTCTTTTAATAGGAGGGTTGCCTAACAACAAAATTCGGTTCTGCACATATATATTGTACCTAGAATATACTATGAGATACTTAATATGTATGGGAATGCCTGCCATTTAGGGGAGGGGGTGGAGGGAAGGAGGGGAAAAATTCGGAACAGAAGGGAGTACAAGGTATAATGTTGTGTAAAAAAAATTATCTATGCATATGTACTGTCAAAAAAAATTATAATTAATTTAAAAAATAAATTATTAAAAAAAATAGGAGGGTTGCCTAAATCCAATGTTTTCTCTCTGAACAGCTGATGCTGTGTCATATCTTAAATTATTTTTTAGGCTTTTAGTTACAGTTTCTTTTAGCCCTCTGGCTTGACAAAAAAAAAAAATTCCCCTTTTAGACATAAATCTCTTTACATGCCAATACACATTAAGTTGTTGTACTCACTGCCTCCTATAGAGGTTTTTATTATTGTTTAGTCTTGTATGTTTTCCTTTTTCAGTCCCTATTACTATTGAGGGCATCACCATCCTTTCAGTCACTCAACCCTCTCTTTCTATCCAGTTATTTTAATAGTGATATGGCTTACACAGAGCATAGTTTTTCTACTTTTCTCTTTTGATTAAATCAATTTTAGCTTTAACTTTGTTTGAGATCATGATTATAGCCTCTGCTTTTATTTTCCTAATAAAGTCTACTCCTATCATGTTTAACACATATTGGACTACTTGCCATCTAGAGGAGAGCTGGGAGAAGGGAGGGGAAACTGGAACACAAAGTTTTGCAAGGGCTAATGTTGCAGAATTATCTATGCATATGTTTTGAAAGATAAAAAGCTTTAATAAAAAATAAAAATAAACTTTTCTTCTGAAGATTATTATTATTTTTGTATGTATGTTTATTTTTTATTTCCTATCACTGCTGACTCCTCTGCTTTACTTCTACCAGATACCTTACCTTGATATTACACCTTCATTCTCTCTCTCACTCGTCATATCCGATTTGTGGCTAAAGCCTGTTGATTTTACATGTTAATTATCCTTAACATATGTCCCCTTCTCTTCTCTGATATTGCCACCATCTTGATGCAGTCCTTCAACACCACATGCCTGGACTACTCCAAGAGATTTCTGGTTTTTCTGCCCCAAATTTCTCCTCATATCAGTCTATCCTCCACTTAGAAATCAAAGTAATCTTCCTGTAAAGACAACTCCCACCACATCTCCTTTTCTTCTCAAACTCTAGTAGTTATCTTTATCATAATTACCATAAATAATAAGTCATAATTAAATATAAAAGTCTCCATTTGCATTCAAAGTCTTTCATAATTTGTTTCCTTCTAGTCTTTTTACAGCTTAAATACCAAACACAAACTCTTCAATCCAATGATATTCCCTCTCTAGACTCCAATCATTGTTGCTGGCTATCCCTCTCTTTTTGGACCACTCCCCTTCTTCATCATTGTTTCCTGGCTTTCCTGGTTTCTTTCAAGTCACAGCTAAAAAGTTAGCCTCAATGGAAGCTTTTCCTGATTTCTCTTAATTCTAGAGCCTTTTCTCTGTTGATTCTTTTCAATTTATCCCACATAGAAGATGTGTGTGTACGTGTGCACACATAGTTGTTTGCATGTTTTAGAATGTCAGCTCTTTGGGAGCAGGGTCTTTTACCTTCTCTGTATTCCCAGCATGGGATATGGTATGTTGTGTGGACTTGATATTTATTAACTGACTGACAAAATCAAGTTTAACAAATCAAAAATGCATGAAAAAAATCAAATTCCTAAAAAGATTCCAAAATATATACAGCACTTGAATATTATATAAGTATTTTAATTCTATTTTAAAGCACTGTATAAAAGTAAATGGTGGAACCAAATTACAAATTACAAAGACATAAAAGGCATAATTTGGTTCCTATATATATGAAATTGAAATAATTTTAGTATTCTCTATGTGGAGACCTAAAAAGATCATGTGACTTGCCACAGAACATGATGCCAATTAGCAGCAGGGCAACTTCTGACCCACATTTTAGGGTTCTTCCTACTTCCTTCACACTGAAATAAGTGCTTTTAAAATCAAATCAGGGCACTTAGATTCTTAAAAACTTTTCAGACAAAGATGAAAAGAATGGAACCAATCCACCACCTTCTCTCCCCCCCAAGTATTATATCCATTTATGAACATGAGTTTTGTCCAAGTGAATTTCCTTTTGCTTCTGACTGTGACACTCAACCTTCTATACTCACACCCTGAAACCCAAGATGTACTCTCAGAAATAAAAACACCACATTAATACAATGTCCTGAAGTCAAATTTTATGATTCAATATGAAAAGAGTAACTTAAGCTGCAAGGGTAATTCAATGCTTTCTGGGGTAGGGGAAATCCAAAAACAAATAGGCAACTTTGCACAGAATTAATTTATTTATAAACCATATCAACAACCAAAGCAATGGGCTTTAAGCCAAGCATCTGCTCACTGAATTCAGTATCACATTTGCAGTCTTTAATTTCTCATTTCCTTATTGCACATACTAGAAAAAAGGGGGAAAGTTAGAAACCTCCCTAATTATTCTATTAGAAATTCGTCAGAACCTAATAATATACTGCACATTTTTAGAGAAAGTCCTAAAATAGATATTTCTTGGTATTAAATGAAGATCATGACAAGCTATAAAATAGTTACAATTCTTTCTTGAAAGAAAATCAGTGTGCTTAGTAAGTTGTCTAGTCATTCCACTCCCTTACAATGTGTTTTTAAAACTTCTCAAGAATGGGTACATTCAAATCCTGTCATCAAACTCTGTCATATGTTTTCAAAGTGTTATAACATAACAAAACTGACATTTAGAAAATACTTTAAGGTCTCCAAAATGTTTTCCATATATTATCTTATTTGATAACATGTGCAAAAGCATCTGTTTGAGGAGGAGGACTACCCAACAGAAAGTGAGTATAGAAGAAAGGAGAGTACAGCAAGGGGACTTATTACTATCATATCAATATTTCCAAAGACATGATTTCATCACAGTGGACTCTCAGTGGGGCCAAAGGATTTAGAGTTAAGATGAATAAGAGAAAGAGTGATTGGAAAAGATTTAATTTCCCCCCCCCCACTTTCTTGAATTGATAAGAATAAAATCTATGAATTGCTTTTTTTAAAAAAATATTTTATTTCTCCTCCAATTATGTGGAAAAATAATTTTTAACATTCTTTTAAAAGTTTTGAGTTCCAAATTCTATCCCTTCCTCTCCCCTCCCTTAGATGGTAAACATTCTGATATAGGTTATACATGTGAGATCATATAAAACATTTCTGTATTAGTCATTTTGTGAAGGAAGGAAGAAAAAAGGAAGGAAGGAAGGAAAGGAAAGGGAAGGAAAGGAAAGGGAGAAGGAGGAAAGAAGGGGAAAAGAAGGGGAGGAAGAAAGGGGGGAAAGAAGGAAGGAATCTTCAGTCTGCATTCAGACAGCACATGCTCTTTATCTGGAAGCGAATTATATTTTTCATCATAAGTCCTTAGGGATTGTCTTGGATCATAGTATTGCTGAATCATTCACAGTTCATCATGCAATACTGCCGTTACTGCTGATTCTGTTTATTCCACTTTACATCAGTTCATGTAAGACTTTCCAGGTTTTTCTGAAATCATCCTGCTTGTCATTTCTTATAGCACAATAGCATTCCATTACAATCACATACCACATTGTTTAGCCATTGCCCAATTGATAGGCATCCCCTCAGTTTCCAATCTTAGTCTTCACAAAAAGAGCTGCTATAAATATTTTTATGCAAATGGATGTTTTTTTCTTAAAAGAAAAAAATCTCTTTGGGATACAGACCTAGCAGTGTTATTACTGTCTGCACAGTTTTATAATCTTCTGGGTAGAGTTCCAAGTTGCTCTCCAGAATGGTGAGATCAGTTCACAACTCTACCAACACTGCATTAGTGTCCCAGTTTTTCTCCAACATTTCTCATTTTCACCAATCTGATAAATACATAGTATCTCAGAGTTGTTTTAATTTACATGGAAAAGTACTTATTAAGTGCTCATTAGTGCAAAGAACATGCTAATCATTGGGTATGGAAATAGAAAATTGGCCTAGTCTCAGACCTAAAAGAGTTCACATTATAACTGGAGGTTTTAAAATATAAAGGAAGAACTTTCAGTGAAGATGAATAGATCTCATGGTCTTTATAGCTCCTTCTAAGGGACTTCAGTGATCACTTAGCACAAATGTCTCATTTCAAAGAGGAAAAATTGAAACTCAAGGACAATAACTCAGGGAACTCAAGTCTAGGTATTGAGAATATTCCCTTTAGACTATGTGTGAAAGATACTATATTTATAAAAACATAGCGGCTCTTTCTATGATGACAAAAACATTATAAATTAAGGGGATGCCTGCTATTTGGGAAATGGATGACAAACTGTGGTATAAGAATGTAACAGAAAATTACAGTGCTACCAAAAAAAATAAATAATAAATAAAAATAACTGATATCAAAGAGCCATGGAAAGACATACAAACCAAGAAAGAAAGAGCCAAGATGTCAAAACTATAGGAAACTGCATGAAAAGTTCTACTGCAAACATCTAGAAAATCTACCAGACTGAATCCTAATGGGGAAAAGTGTTCTTTTTTTCTTGCTATGGAAAAGAGGGTTATATCTCATCACAACTTTTAACTTTAAAGTACTCTAGTTTTTGCAATCAACATGTAAGCAGCTAAAGATCAGTAAAGATCAGAAAATTTTCTTTTCTTTTCTTTTCTTTTTTTTTTTTGGTCACAGTATGGTCTAAGGCTCTAAGCACAGTATGCTTAGAAAATGCCTGATATCTTTAATGCTTAATGTGTTCTTCTTGAATGATTGATTGATTGATTGACCTCTGTGGAAAAAAGAAAAGAAGAGCCATAGAGAAATACACAAACTATCTTGTGTGCATTTCTTCTCATTTCTCATTTCATTATATTACATTTTTCAATTGGTTACAGGTTACCATCAAACAAAAACTAATCACTCAAAATACCATTTCCATGATATCATTCCCCTTTAGGAACATTTTAATTATCCAAATTTTTCTAATGGCCCTCTACAACTTATTGACAGAGTTTCTAGTATTCTTCAAGAGTTTCAATTAAGAGGAAGAGCCAAGATGGCACAGTAAAGGCAGGGACTCTCCAGAGCTCTCCTCCAAACCTCTTCAAATCCCTTTAAATAATGACTTATCAAATTTTAGAGTGGCAGAACTCACAAAAAAATGGAGTTAAACAATTTTCCAGCCCAGGACAACTTGGAAGGAGGAGAGGAAAGCTCTGTCACCCCAGAATCAGGGCAGGCTGCTCCAGCACACTCCCAGCAAACCAGAAGTGAAACTTGGGAGCCACTTGATAAGCAGGGGCAGCAGCAGCAGCAGCAGCAGTGGCTCTCAGACCATAAATGGGGCAAACTGGTCAGAAGGAGATTATATGAGTCTCTTTCTTAACATTGAGGCAGGTCTCTTGCTGCTTTGGCCATACTTCGGTGCTGGTTGCAGTACTGAGTGACAGGCTCAAGAGCAAGGAAGAACATTAGCACATCAGAGCTTGCAATTACAGTGGAACAGGGATTTTCCCACAATTCCAGGGCAGAAAAGAGTGCTTGGGCTTGCTCACAGACCAGAGCACAGGCCAAGAGAATAGTAAACTCACATCTCCTTAGATCATACCACATTGGAAGAACTGAGAATTTACAGGACCCTAGAAATATATTTGAAAACAGCTCACAAAAGGAAAATAACAAATTTTAGAGGGGAAGTGGGACAAATGAGTTATTGATGCACTGTTGGTAAAATGACCTGATTCAACCATACTGTAGAATAATTTGGAATTATATCCCAAGGGATCTAATATCAGGGATGCCCTTTCACCCAGCAATACCACCACTGGGTCTGTATGCCAAAAGAGATTAAAAAGAAAAAAGAAAAAAAAAAGGAAAAGGACCTATATGTATGAAAATATTTATAGCAGTTCTTTTCTGGAGGCAAAAAGTATTAGAAATTGAGGGGACACCCACCCATCAAGTGAGGAATGGCTGAGTAAATGATGGCATGTGATTGTGATGGAATACTATTGTGCTATAAGAAGTGATTAGCAGGATGCTCTCAGAAAAAAACCTGGAAAGACTTCCATGGCTGAGTAAATGATGGCATGTGATTGTGATGGAAATACTATTGTGCTATAAGAAGTTTTAAATATATATATATATATATATATATATTTTTTTTTTTTTTTTTTTTTTTTTTTTTTCTTGAGCGTTGGTTTTTGGTTTGGGTTTTTATTAGGGTAGAGGTTTCTTTCTATGCTTTCCTTCATAGCATGATTATCATGGAAATGTTTTGCATGACTACACATGAATAACTTATATTGAATTGCTTGCAATAGTGGGAGGAGGAGGCGGGGAGGAAGAGAATTTGGAACTCAGAGTTTTAAAAATGAATGTTAAAATTGTTTTTATATGTAACCGAGGGATAATAAAACACTTTACAAAGGTGAGTAAAGTCTAGGGGTAGCTAGGTGGCAAAGTAAATAAAGAGTGCTGGGAATGTGGTCAGGAAGACATCTTCCTGAGATCAAACCTGGCTTCAGATATTTGCTAGCTTTATGGCTTTGAGCAAGTCATATAACCTTGTTTGCCTAAATTTTCTCATCTGCAAAAATGAGCTGAAAAGAGAAATGCAAACCATTCCAACCCAACTTCGAGTTTGCTGAAAGAAACATTTATGTCTCTATTCCCAGATTGCTACAGTAAAGACTTTGAGGAACTTGCCTTGGATGAAATCCAGAACTCTCTCTCTTAGTTGATTTGAGTTATCTCATTTCCATTTGGAGAGCTCTTTCACTCTATATTATCTCATTTCTATTGATGTGTGTGTGTTTATCTATAAACACATATATGTATGGATTTTTATTTTGATTTTTATTTTGCTATTGATAAATGGATTTTCTTGGCTAAAAAGAGTTTCAATTGAATTCTCTTGTAGGTTTGGTTTTTTTTGTTTTGTTTTGTTTTTTGTTTTTTGTTTTTGTTTTTTTGTTAAACTGGATTATAAAAACTATGAGATTAGAACTTTTGTATCCATATTTCATGGTATGTACAGTTTCCAGCTCTTGCACCAGAATACTCAAATATTGAATGAATTGAATTAAATGAAGAATCTTCAATTCTTCAATTCTATTTTTATTAGTATATAAATGCAAGTTTTCAAAGACCCTTTTTTATACAGATAGGTGAGGAAGTATAAAAAAGTTTAAAATCACAGATCCATATACTCAATGCAGCTAAGTGGTGCAATGGATAAAATATTAGCCTTAGTATCAAGAAGTCCTGGGCTAAACATTTACCAGCTGTGTAACATTGGACAAGTTATTTATCAATGATTACTACTTCAGTTTCCTTATCTTAAAAGAAGATATGGTTATATTTCCTAGAGTTATTGTGAGGATTAAATCAAGTATTTGCTAGGTTTTTTGTAAACTTAAGGGCTATGTAAATGCTAGTTATTATTATTACTACTGAACTTTTGAGCTGAAATGCACCTGAGAAATCACCTTCTGCCTACTTCATTTTAGGGGATAAGAAAACTGAAATGAAGGAATTTGCCAAAGAAGTTTGTGGTAGACATTTTATGTTTTTTTTTTTTTTTACTTAAATTTCAATTTAAAAAAAATCAATACTTAGCTTCATGAAAATCAAAAAAGAAACAATGAAATCTCATTTCCTTCTTCATATGATTTTTCTGTCTCTCATATGAGACTTATTGTATCTCAATGACGTCCAAATATCTTTTCAATGATCATTTTACTCAAAAGTTATGTTGTACTACAGATTCTTATACTAGAACACCATGGTGTTGTAAGAAATAAACAAAGAGGTGTTTTAGAGAAATTCAAGAAGGTATATATAAAACTCAGAGCAAAGTGAAAAGGATCAAGAAACAATTTTCACTATAACATCAATACTGCAAAAACTAACAATTCTAAAAGACTTAAGAATTCTGATCCTCGCAATGATTAAACACAAATTTTTGTTGTTGATTGTTCAGTTTTTTCAGTCTTATCCAACTCTCTTCATGATATCATCTAGGATTTCCCTGGCAAAGATATTGGAGTGGTTTGTCATTTCTTCTTTATCTGATTTGTTACAGATGGGGAAACTGAGGCAACCAGGATTAAGTGCCTTAAATTAGGGATCATGCAGCTAGTAAGTGTCTGAGGCCAAATTTGAAGCCAGATTTTTTTGACTACAGGCCCAGTGCTGTATCCACTGCATCACTTAGCTGCCCATAACCACAAATGCAGAGTTTTAAAGATGAAAAATGCTATCTATCTTCTGAATGAGAGTGATGGACTCATTATTCAGAATGAGTCAGTTTTGGACAAGACCAATATGAGAAGCTATTAGAATGCTTTTTTGTTACAATGTTTTGTTTTTCTTTTGTGGGGATTGTGGGGAAAGCCTCCCCCTACTTTGGGGATTAAGAGGGAGATAGGGAAACGTATGGAGAAAAAAATGCTTGATAATGGAGGGCTGCTCTGGTGAATTCCCTGTATTTAATCTCCTCTTTACAGTTAAAGAAAGAGGCATAGGAAAGAAAGGAGACAAAATGACTGAAAGAGCCTCAAAATCTGTGGCTGAAAGGATTCAATCCTATCTTCAAATATTAAGCAACAAAAACAAGATTACAGATAAGAGGTTTGAGAGAGCTGCCTATTTGGGCAGATGAGATGATAGATATAGTCCAAAGAGAAAAGCTATTCTCCCTGGTGCCTCTCTAGAAGCTCTATCTTCCCAAGTGTTTGTACATTCTTCACTTTCTGCCTAATTCCCTCCTCACCACAACCTCCCCCAACCAAATCTATCAATCTCAGATTTTATCTATTTTTAAAATGACAGACAGGGGGGGAAAAAGGGAAAGACAGATCTCTGGTACTTTTAGAGAATTAGCACAAAATTTTCAACAGTACAACATCACTCACCTGTCCTGTCTGAATAAATTCAGCTAATTCTATTCAAATTCCTTTTATTTCTGACTTCCTGTTTGCAATGCTATTTCTGTAAGTGCAGTATTTTGTTCAGGTTTCAGTAGGGGGTTCCTAGTTATTGAAATAGCTTTCTGACTGAGAGGGGAAACTCCTTTTTATCTATAATAAACTTTAAGAAAGTGATTCTCTAGGCTTCATATCACTCAAGTTCATTTGTTCACTTGAGGAAAATATGTGGTAATTTTAGATTTTCAAAGCTCTAATTTTTACTATTACCAAGAGACCATTTTTCTACATCACTGATCTTAAACATTAACTCTTATTTTATAAAATAAAATTTCTTGGTCATTGGAAATGTTGCCTGAGAATTTGTTTTTTAATAGTATAAACTGAAACAATTCAAGAATACTTAGCACTTCATTCTGGACAGTTCCAATGAAAAGGTGATGGAGAGAGCCACAGACAATCTGATTTTTATCATTTAAAATACCATTAAATAAGAGTCATTGACATTGATTTTAAAACTTCACCCTAACAGCTATGGAACCCAAGGTGAGAGTTACCATCTTGCTAATGAAACTTTCCTTATATGTTGTCTCCCCTGTTAGAATATGAGCTCTTTGAGATAAAAAAAAAAATCTTTACTTTCTTTTGGTATTCCCAGAGTTTAGCATAGTACTCTGTATATTTTGTTGTTATTATTTAGACTTTTTTCAGTTCTATCAGACTCTTTGTGGCCCCATTTGGGGTTTTCTTGGCAAAGATACTGGAATGGTTTGCCATTTCTTTCTCTAGAATAAATGAGGAAACTAAGGCAGACGGGCTTAAATGACTTGATCAGGATCATCACACAACTAGTAAGTGTCAAAAGCTAGATTTGAACTCTGGAAGATGAGTTTTCAGGACTTTAGGCTCAGCATTCCATCCGCTGTCCTGCTTTCCTCATTGAGTCATTCTCTTTCTTGAGTTTCCTTAAAATGAATGGACTAGGTGGTCTCTAATGTTTCTCCAAGTTCTAAATCTATGTTCCCCTCCTAACTCAACGAGAACAAAGACCTATCTTATTTCTTTGTTCACCTATAGTACCTAACAAAGTATTCTACTCATAGTAGGCACCTAATAAGTATTTGCCAGGTTGCTTTCTTATTAAATAGTACAATGTATTATAACTTATGACACAGTTACCAAGAATCATCATTCATCTCTCTTTCATTAGCTCTCTGATTTTTTTACTGTTCCCTCATATGTTCTGGCTGCTTTCTTTTTATTCTCTCATTTTTCCTTTGCTCTTCTATGCCTTACAAGTGTTAGTATCACTTAATGGTTCCCATAGGTATTACTTATCCAGTTCACTACCCTCAATGACAAATAAATTGGTTTCCCCAGGGCTTAACTAAATGCATAGAAAACAATTCCTGGTCCAGGTCAGTTATCTCAGAAGTTTGGAACAATTTGTTCCCAGAATGAAGCTCTTTGCTAACTAGTTCAGCAGAGGCCTGCCACAATTGTCACCCAAGGCCTCAGAATGAAAAAGTGCCTTAAAAGCTTATTAAAGACTACAATCCATTATCATTGAACTTTTCATGTAGAAAAGGCTCATGATGACAGAAAGGAGCCACGGGACTGTGTAAAATGAACAGGTCAGTTACTTACTTCTACTAACTCTGAAGTTTATCTCTGAAAGATAAATCCTATAACCCCTGGGAGTTTCCAGGGAGGCCAAAGATTAAGTGAGAGCCACAGCCTGGATTATTCTGGCTCTCTGATGGCATCATCAAGTCAGATTTGACAGAGTCAAGGACAAATAACTGGTTGGACTTGAAATGCTCCCTTTTACAGCTGCCTGTTACAGTTGATAATTAGAGGGTTACCATTTTTCCAGACCTTTGAGAAAAATAAAAAAGAACAGACAAGCACTTCAAGGCTCTATAAAAACACTAAGATTTGTAGAGATGGTGCCCTGTATTTATGTCTGTTTTGATTAACTTAAACTGCAAGAAGGGAGATGGGAGTGTTCAGAGGGTGGGCAGGAACTCCTAGTTACTGTCTTAACTTGATAATCACTAAAAGAGCCAAAAGTCCAAAAGGAGATCAAGGAAGAAAGAATAAAATGACATATCTTACACCTTTAATTAGTTACAGAGTTAGCAATTGGTGTGTTTACTGAGCATACTGAATTAATTTACATTGAGTAACATTTGGAGGAGGGGAGAGAAGGTGCAGGGGAAAAAAAATTTAATTGATTAAAAAAAAAGCAAGTAAAGAAAAGGTCTAAGACTAAGAGAATTGTTACTGAAATGGAAAAACCTACTGAGAAATAGACAATATGGTAGGGGTACTTCTAAGATCATATGGTTCAATCCACTGATTTATTTAATGAGGAAAACTTCTTCTAACAGAGATTAAATAATTTGACCACCTGAGTAATATGAGTATTACTCACATATGAGATAGGTAGCAAGGCAACATTTGAAGCTATGTCCTTTGACTTCAAATTCATGGCATTTTCATATAGATAGAAATAGTACTTGAGTTCCTGCTTTTATTCTGCCATCTTGGCTCCACCTATAAATGATACTTGAATTCTTCATGTTTTATTTTTCCTTTTTGAAAAGAGAAACCATAAACTATCAGGAGAAACATGTGAAAGTTTCCATTCTCTATCTCAATCACTTCTTTACTTCATTCAACCAACAAAAATTGATTAATCATCTAAGATGTGCTAGGCACTATCCTAGGATTTGAGAAAAGACATAAAATCCTATCCTTTTATTTTTTGGATGGAGGTGATGGTAATTTTTCTTATTATAAACTTGACACACATCAACATATACAAAGAACATATCCATATTCAAAGAATAGAAAATTGTTGATTATATTACAAGATGGGAATTTTTATTAGTCATAGTTTAAAAAAAAAGATACACATTAAATTTAACATCATACCCTGAAATATTTATCCCTTATGAATTTCCTTTTGTTTCCATTTGCATGGTATTAAAATGTTTAGTTGATTTTTCCCCTTTGATTTTTTTTTGTTCTATCAACATAACTCAACAAGATAAGGAAACAGGCTTAAGAATGTGTCCACTGCCAAAGGCCTAGTTAAGGGTGTTGAAGTGTCATGAACACTAATATTCTGTCCTCAATTCCAAAGAGAATACTAAGACTAGAGGAGTTGAGTGATTATCCAAAGTCACAACCAGTCACTGGAGAAGGTGGACCTAAAGAATATATTTTATTTTTTTTTCTTGAGAAGTTGGCTTCTAATTATTAATGCAGCTAATTTTCCAAAATATACACTGACTCATATTCCAGAAAGCATAATTAAACACAAGATAAACAATTTACTTCTCTACTCTGGAGAGGGGGAAAAAGTTAACTTAACAGAAACTGAATATCTCTACAAGATTTCAGAAATTGTTTTGTTTTGTTTTGGTTTTTTTTGGTGTGATTTCCTGGCTGAATTTCCAAACTATAGCCCAGAGCTTATCAGTGATCCAGGTAAGATTTCTGGAATCTTCCTTCACATTACTCTCCACTTACTTCAAACTATTTTTCTAACTCTGTAATTGCCTTCTTTTCTACTACCATATTCTTTTAAGCTTATTTCATGTAGTAAGAAAGAACAGACAAACTATTACTAAGAAGCATGGTGCCTGGAAAATTATATTGAGGTACCTTGGGATTCATAAAAATTCTAAGATGCTCAGTGGATTTGATGCTGTTGAGAAACCTAAAAGGAGAGAACTTCATTTTGGAAGTTGAGGGTGGGGGATGGGATTCTCTAGGCCCATTTGATCTGGTTTATATTTAACAAAAACTTTTTTAATAAAATGTGGAGAAAAAAACAGATGATTGCTCATGTCTCATCCTTTCACTTCTCTAGATTTTCCCAAGAATTGAAATGGGTAAGATGAAATGGAGAGATAGTCTTTTCTCTTGCGGATCTTTGGGCCACTTATGTTTCATCCTTCTTGAGTATGTAATTTGTGGACCTACATGCTCTCTGTGGAGTAGTCTTTCAATGTTAATGCGTATTTTAAAGTACATTAAAATTATCCAGGTTTGAAATCCTAATTCATTTTAGCTACTGTAGAATTCATGTTTTCTTTGATTTATTCAAGACAATTTTGGAAAAGAAAAAAAAATATATATATATATATACTTTTAAATACATACATATATCTATATATGCATACATATGTATATATTTATGCATATGCTTTTATATTTTTTAAAAGACATTTGGAAATGCGGTCCATATTATTTTCCAGCTACTTTGTAGATTACACCCTTATTCCTCTTACCTAGAAACTATATGGATAGCAAGCTACTTGTTTCCATTAAATACTGGCTTGGATTTGCTATACAAAGAAGAAATCTAGAAATCTCAAAACTGATTTCTTGCATTTCAGCCCCAGAGCTCAAACAAAATTTCTAACAGAAAAGAAAAAGAAAATAAGCAGCCCTTGTAAGACTTTAAACTATAAAGGGCCAACAATCCCTATCCTCAAAAACAGGTGACTAGTAATAATGATAGTAATATATTTACATGGTACTTAATGTTTACAAAACACTTTATAAGCATCATCTCAATTTATCCTCACAAAAGTAATAATTATTCTTTTTCTCCTTCAAATGTTCTTAATAATAAATCATTTCATTTGACTCCAATAAGCATTTGTTAATTATCTACTATATGCAAGCACTGTGCTAATTAAGCACTGAAGATACAAAGATGAAACTACTTTAACCTCCCTTAACTTGCTTTTTATTATGTGTATACAGACATATGTACACACTTATGCATGTACAAAACATACACATGTGTGCATATATACATGTGCCCATATAACACATGTACTACATATACACATACATTGGAGTATGCACTCATAAATATGCATACATACATACAGATAGATAGATAGATAATATATAATTGTATATGCATGCATATATATATATATATAAATTCACATGTATATACTTATCTATGAACAGCACACATACACACTGTTTTTCAGTTACCCCATATATAGATTACCCTTATTAATCTCATCTAGAAACCATGTAGATAGCAAGCTACTTGTTTCCATCAAATACTGGTTTGGATTTGCTATACAAAGCAGAGATCTAGAAATCTCAAAGCTGATTTTCTGAATTTCAGCCCCAGATTTCAAACAAATTTCTATACATACATACATATATATACATACATATATATATATATATAAAGTGTGTACATATATACATACATTAAACCTAAACTTGTATAGTGTCTATATGAAATCACCATTCTGATAAAATCAATATGAAATCAAGACCAAGCCCCAAAATATAAAGACAAAGAAGCAAAATCAGGTCTCACACTTCTAAGTCCCAGGTCTTGATCTCCTCAAGTTTAATTTAGGCTAAAAGACTATGGGAATAACATAGCAGTATAACTATCTATCTATCTATCTATCTATCTATCTATCTATCTATCTACACCTAATACTTCCCTTAAGTTAAAGCAAACATTCAATAAGGAATAAAAAGAAACATTAAATAAACATCTTACGGCTGGAAATGCAATAGGCCAGTCTGCAGTTGATCTTCCTGAAGAGCTGTTTGTTGACTGGCCAGAGAACAAGTGTGAAGAGCTGAATAGTGTTTATTATCAGCCCAGACACAATGAATATATAGCAAATTATTAAGTGGCACAGGAACTGAGACTTCAGAAACCCAATGAGGTCCATGGTTTTGTGTGCGTAGGAACTTCTTTAGGAGAATTTTTTCAGGGGAAAAAGGAGAGCAGTCCAGGCACTCAAGAGAAAGCCTGTAAAACACAAAAGCAGAATTAAATGTTAGGAAAATATCACTGGCTCTTTACAGACTATGAGTTTGTTTTTGTTCTTTAGAAAACTGCATCATTTATTTCAGTTTCAAGTGAATGTACCACTTTCCTAAGCAAGCATTTTAAAATATTTATGTCTAATTCATTTAAAAAAAAGAAAAAGAAAAAGAAAAAAGGAGGGGGGTCAGAATATGGAAGTGATCTCAGGGGAAGTCAACAGAAAAAGTCCTGAACTAAATATTGGAAAAGGTGGGTAGGGCTATCAAAATAAAAACTTTGAAATGAAGTGAGGCAGAGCAAATTAATTATAACTCAACACATCATTAATAAACAAGTGGAACCATCATTGGCCAAACCCTCTTGAAACCACAAGTAGTTCCCAACTCGAATGATTTTAACATAACCTAAGGAGTTAAAATGCTGAACTTAAAGTAGCAAATACCTAGCTTTGAGTTCTATTTCTGACACTAACAATGTGATCACAGGCAAACCACTTAACCTCTCTGGGAAGGCATCTGTAAAATGAGTATAATATCTTTAAGGATGTTGGTTGGATCAAGTAACATATTGTGAGTAAAAAGCTCTGTAATGTCAGTGATTATTATTAGTATCATCATCATCATCATTAACCCTAATTCTAATTTTCACTCTCACTCACTAGACTTGGGGCAAATTCATTTAAACTTTCTATAATAGAGTCAGTCCTCAAGTTCACAGAATCCCAGATTATGGGAAATGGAACTCAGTGGTTATCTATGACTTTTTCCTCCTCCCTGCCCCCCCCCCTTTTTTTTTTTTTTTTTTCCTGAGGCAATTGGGATTAAGTGACTTGCTCACAGTCACCCAGCTAGGAAGGGCTAAGTGTCTATGGTCAGATTTGAATTCAGGTCCTCCTGACTTCAGGGCTGATGCCTTATCCACTGAGTCACCTAGCTGCCCCTGTGGTCATCTACTTCAAGCTATACATGAAAGGCATCCCCACTATATCACACTGTCTTTATTTGAAAACTCATAAAGAAAATACACAGCCTCTAGAATGAATGGATGAGAATTTTAAGAATGAGAATAAATGAGCAAAAATCTGTATGTTTATTTACATTTATACAGTACCTATTATGTATCTGGTATTAGGTATCACAACAATCCTGGAAAAGCTGCTCTTATTTCCTCATTTTACATTTAAGGAAATAGAGACAGACTAAAGATTAAAGGACTGGATGAAAATCACAATTAATCATTCCCAGCCTTGGTTCTATGGTTCTACCTATCAATGAATTCCAGTAAAAAAAAAAAAAAATCTGAAGGAAAAAACAAAACAAGTAACAACCCAAACTTTAAAAAAAAAAAAGTTTTAAAGTTAAAAGGACATAACACTAAAGAAATCAGAAGATTTTGCCAAACATTAGTTAGACAAACAAAAATCTTTCGAAGAAATGGAAAAGTAGAATCTGTTTACATTTGTTTTATATTTTTATTAGGGTATGCTGAGAGAAAAGAAGAAGGACAGAATTTATATGAGATAAAACAAGAGGAAGGAAAAAGAGAATTGACAAAGGAAGGGTAAAGGAAGAAGAGAAATAAGTAAGTATGTGAGTGAAAGCAAACAGACCAAATTCCAGTCATAGATGAAGAACTAGAAGGAATCTCACAAACCACCTAGTTCAATCCCCTGACTTAAAAATTGAGAAAATTAAGGAGGTTAATTTATCTGTCCAAAGACACATAAATGTGAAACTAGAATCTGAAACTTCATATCCTTCTCTTCTATATCAGTAATTCATATTTATTTAGCACTTTGAAGTTTATAGATTACTTTCCTTTTATCTGTGAGGCATACCACACATGATATCCCTTCTACAGATGAGGATACAGAGGATGAGGTCAGATTATTTGTTCAAGGTTACACAGTGATAATCAGAACTGGGATTGCAACTCAAGTCTCCCATCTCTGCTACTTATTACCTATCTGAGCTTAGAAAATATATGTATTGTATTTAATTTATACTTTAACATATTTAACATGTATTGGTCAACCTACCAACTGGGGGAGAGGAGGGGAAGGAGGGGAAGGGTTGGAACAAAGGTTTGGCAATTGTCAATACTGAAAAATTACCCATGCATATATCTGGTAAATAAAAACTACAATTAATAAAAAAAAAAAAAAGAAAATATATGTAACCTTTCTGGTACTCAATTTCATCACCTATTAAATAAGGGTTGGCCTTGATGATTTCAAAAGTTCTTCCCAACTTTAGATTTGAAGGCCAACATGTTCCCTCCACTACACTATGCAGATCTAAGTATTCTACCAGATGCACAGGTCTCCCTCGTCTACTTGTGGCTACTCATTCCTGCTTCTAATTATTTACTTATTATCTTCTAGATTTACAAACAAAGTTAAATTCTATAAGAGTCAGGGAAAGGGGGCCCTAAATTTAATCTTTTGTTATTGTATTCGGAAAGGTATAAAAAGAGCTATATATGTACGCTCACCCAAGCAAAACAGAGACCAAACCTCAATATTGATATTCTGGGAATGTCAATTAAGGTTTGTTTCACTATCTAGATTGGCCAGCTGGATAGTCTAGGATGTATCATCAAACCATAGAAAGTATTTTATGTGTATATGTACACACAAGTGTTCATGTGTGTGTACCCATACAATATATATGTGTATGTTCATACATATGTATGTGTATACTCATACAACACACATATATGTATACATATGCAGGTAAACAATCATTCAGCCAGTTTTCTTTAACCTTTGATGGTAATTCTGATTACCCACACACATGAATCCAGAGATAACATGGTCTGAAGATTCATCATTGGACTCCAATACAGCCAGAGCCCATTCATAAATAGTCTTAATATAGACTTTTCCAGGTCTTCAAATTTTAAAGATATTTCATTAAGCTTATAAGTGACAGTAGCAGAGCTCTTGGCTTTTAGGAGTGATTAATGTTTATTTACAAGTTAACAGCCCCTCTGATTTGAAGTTGAATGTTCCAAATGTCTAATCATTGTCTTTGATTACCCTCTAGTAGTTTAATAGAAGCAATGGGGCCTGATTCTCCACCTTGATTTTGGGAGACTGACATTTGCCAACTATTTTGACATTTCTGGTGCTTCTCCAGTCACAGGGAAGTCATGTGATCTGTCAAAGTCATATACTCTGGAAAAGCAGAGATCAACAAATTCACTGCAGAGGGTCATATAAGTCATTGTCACAAAATATAGCCACTTATTAGTGTTTTAGAATAGAAAAGTGGACTCAGACACAGCAGAAATTTCAGAAGTTATCAAGTCCTTGTACATTCCTGACTTTGAGGCCTTTCCCAACCCAAAGATGTGTTACTAAGCCACAAGACTGATCTAATACAAAGAGACTCTTCATTAATGTTGCCCCAGCCGCCAGTATAACAGCAATGCTGTTACATCATAACCAAACACCACAGTAGTCGGTAGCACACAATAGCCACTTAATAAATGCTTATTTCTTTTCTTCCTCCTTCCTTCTGGATTTATTCTCCAGATTCTCTCCAGATCATTTTTATTGATCAAAAAAAAATTGTTGGAGAGGTGCTTTCTTCCAAAAGATCACCCAAACAGGAAAAGTGAAGGTCCAACCTAAGAAAACCCCATCTATCTCTCCCATTTGATGCTTTTACACTCCAAATGTTCTCCCAAGAGCAAGCATATGTCTGAAATACACCATTGATCCTCACTAACTCACCCTTTAAAGTTATTTTTATCTAACACTAATGAAGGAGACTGACTGATATCTAAGTAATGGAGACAAGCAAATGTTACTCAGGAGGAGGAGCTGAAAATGAATCCCTATTAGAAAAGCAAAATGAACTCTCAGATCCAAAAATGTAGATGACACCCTCTATGTCCAGTCCAAAAGATGATACTGCAAGAGTCTGTCTTTGTTTTTTAATGTCCCATTCAATATTTTTGGTCAAATACTTGGACTGAAAACATAGAAAGTATTTTAGTGTGATCTTAAAGATCTAGAAATGGATGTGATGGGCAAAGCCATGAAGTCCTGTGACTGTCCAGACACACTTTTTTATGATCACTACTCCCATAGTTGTCTCTCTCTATTAGGATATAAATTCTTTAAGGATTCAACTCTCTATTTGCCTACAGAATGCTTAGAATATGACTAGTTCTACTAAGTAAAATTTATGTAATGTTCTAAGGTCTACTAAGTACTTTATAAATGTTGTCTCCTTTTATCCTGACAGCAATCCAGGGAAGTGGGTGCTATTGTCATCTCAAAGTCATATGAGGAAGATGAAGTTGACAGTGGTTAAGCAACTTCCCCAGAATCACATAGCCAAAAAGTATCTCAGGCATCATTTGAACTCAGGTTTTTCTGATTCCAGGTCTAAGGCTCTACCCAGTAGGCAGCTCCTAGCATAGTAATTGACATAGAGTAAAAAAGAAATGCTTTTTCTTTCAGTAAAGTGGCACATTGGATAGAATGCCGGACTAGAAGTCAAGAACACGCAAATTCACATCCAGCCTCAGACACTTATTAGTGTGTGACTCCTGGCAAGTCACTAAAGTTTATTTGTCTAGATTTCCTCATCTGTAAAAGGGACAATGACAATTGTGGAAATATATATAGAAGAATTATACATGTTTAACATATATTGGATTGTTTGCCACCTAGGGAGGGGATGAAGGAAAGAAGGGGAAAAAATTTGAAACATAAGGTTTTGCAAGGGTGAATTTTGAAAATTATTTATGTATATGTTTCAAAACTAAAAAGTTTTAATAACAAAAAATGTTTTTAAAATAAAATGAGCGAGACAAGTAAATAACAGACTACTTCAATATCTGTGTCAAGGAAATCCCAAATTGAGTCACAAAAAGTCATACACAGCTGAAACAAAGAAACAACAAATAACTCTAAGAAGGACTGCTAGTAGGTTGGTTGGCAGAAAAACTCTGAAAAGATATTGATTCAATTCAATAACCGAACACAAACAAATGCCAAATAGACTCTAAAATGCGTAAATAAGTAAAAATGTATATAAACACAAAGGAAATACAAAGCTACCACAGAAAGGAAGAACTCCTAACAAGTAGGAAGAAAGGATCTGATAGGCAACAAGAAAAGCCCCAAATTAACAAAATGAAATGTAAGAGGAATACATCAGACTATATGTGCCAAAAGTAGGGAATTCTACCTTCTCTAAATGTTAATCTTTCCCTGTATCTAGCACATTTCTTTTGCATATAATAAACAATAGTATTTGTGGTAAATTCAATTCCAAATAACAAAAATAAACTGCCCAGCTATTTGTTGGGCAAAAACCTGGCTTACGAAAAGACCTAAAGACATAAGTTTGAAAGCTTACTATGCATCAACAATGAACTAGCTAAGTTATTTTTTGTCTGAATTAACTGAAATATATAGGAGGCAACAGTTCCACTATTCTCTAGACTGTGTAGTGGATATAGAGAGAGCGCCTTACTCATACTCAGGAGTTCAAGTACTCCCAGAAACATTAATTAGCTCTAGTGGGAAAATCACTTAAATTCTCTATGCATCTGTAAAATGTCTATAATAATAGCACCTACTTTACCAACATTTTGTTAGGACTAAATGAGATAAAACTATTCTGAGAGCATCTAGAATACTGTGTTTAGTTTTTAAAGAGACACATCAACAAGATGTATTATATACAGAGGGATTTGCTTGGGATGATGAAGAGTCTGGAAACCCTATTTTAAGAGAATCTATCTGTTGGCCTTTAAGGTGTTTTCACTGGAGAAGACTTGGCAAGAGAGAAGGGAGCAGATGGCTGTCTATGAATATTGTTTTAAGGATTGTTATCTGGGAAAGAAAGTAGAATTAAGCCTATATGGTCTTAGAGAATATAATTAGAATTAGAGATGGAAAAACATAGTAAGGCAGATTTGGGGTTCAAGATAAAGAAAAAAGTTCTCAACAATAACAATAGAACTTAACTGTGTACATAACACCAGAACTTCTGAGCTCCCACAGGCTTTTAGTACCAGCAAGTTCTTGTTTCTAGAGACCATCACCTCTCCTTTCCAAACTTAAAAATTTAGGTTGAAGGTAAAACACAGAAATCCTTTTTGTTATACTTCTCCCTGCTCCCTGAAGGGGCTGTTTTAAGAGTTTTACAAATAATCACTAAAACAAACACATGAGAAATCATAATAACAAATTCTAAGAGAAAGTTAGAGAGTTCACAGCTGTTCTTTCAGTAAACCTTGGTCCTCCAGGAAATCTTTTTTTTCTTTTTTTCCTGAGTGACTCCTCTACTTTTCTAGATCTTGTCCTTAAAATCTGCCAACCAAATTCCGCTTAAATAGTTATATAGTTTTAAAAGTAGAGTCAAAAATTTAAATGCACAAAGATGCAGGAGGGAGGTGCCTTAGATCCTTCTGTGAATTCACTTCCACAGTCCTTATCCTAAGCTACAGGAAGCCTTACACTTTGATATAAGAACCCAATTTGAAGTCTCCTCTCCTTTACTGATGGAGGTCTAGCCATAATAATCAAAGAATGAGCAAAAATACATTTTAAAGTCATGAGCCTTATAGGTTATCTAATCTGCCTCCCTCATTCTACAGAGGAAGAGCTGCATTCACCCTCAATCCTTTGGCTATATAGACTTGATAGGGTGCCCTCGATTTAAAAAAAAAAATGTTTTTAAGGAAATCTTTCCATTCTGTGCTTCTGAAAATCTGTCCCCCTCTTTGCTTCTCCAGGCTTCAGGCTGCAAGATAATTATAACTAATTTCTTTACCTTTTTGAATTATTAATTTTTTTTTTTTTTTTTGGCTAGACAATTAGGTTAAGTGACTTGCCCAGGGTCACAGAGCTAGGAAGATGTGAACTCGGTCCTCCTGACTCCAGGGCTGGTGCTCTATTCATTTCAGTACAAAACAGAGGAATCACAAATAGGCATTTTGTGTAAAAAACAAAAACAAACAAACAAACAAAAAACCCCCCACACTTCAAGATTTGGTTATACTTTTACTAAACTTATACCCAATGTGAGAAAAGTGCAAGGAGGCAATCACGCTAGCTGCCCCTTTTCTGGAATTCTCATGGCTAAAGCAAATCTACTAGTTATCTGTTAACAGTTGGTCCTGCTTTTACCAATAAAATAGGTTTCTTTCAGTTACATTTTCAATCTTAAGCTAGTACTTTTTCTCCTTTCTGGAAGATATGAGACTATAAAATTTCTTAGTCCACCTAGGCTACCCAGATTGCTTTTGTCTCTAAGACTGGTATCACCTAATTTTCTCCAACTTGATTCCCCATCCCGCTAACTCTAAATTTCTCTTCTGATCCAATCTCTTATAACATATCTCCCACAAAATACTCAGATTTCCTTAATTTCCAAGTTTTTTATGCTCTGATAATGAAAATATTCTGGGGTAAATAACAACTATAAATATTCCACCCATTTTTCTTACTTTCAGATTCCTCAGGTCCCTCCTAGAAGACGAAGAGGGAAAATTTTCTAGACTCCACATTTCATAATTTTTTAAAAAGTATTTGATTGACAACAAATAATATTATAGAGTATACATTTTCCTTAATCAGGGAGACAAAGGCACTACATCTATTCTATGGGAACTTGTGGTTTCCATACAGAAAATGTTCATAAAGAGGCTAAATGATTATATATCAGAGTTATTGTAAACAGGAGTCCTCCTTAAGTAGAAAACTGGGCTAAATGACCTCCATTCCAAGATGCTTTTCAATTCACTAACTGTAGATCTTCTTAAATATCAGCTAATAGCACCATCTCCTGCCCTTCTGCCTTTTTGAATCATTGCTTGGCTGCCAGGACCCCTCCTTCCTCCCTATCCCTGACCTCTTCAGAATAGGTCCTGGGCTGGATCTAATAAACTTTAGAAATGATTCTGCCCACTGTCTGCATTGTAAAATCCATCATAATATTCTCATTAGAAAATTAACTGTCTTGAAAAGCAACACATTCATGAAAGATTCACGGAGAGCTCAAGAGCTAAGGATCAAATATTGCTGATATAATACAATTAGCATTGCTACAGGCAGAAATATTTTTTAAAAAACCCTTAGACAGAAAGAACGGGCAAAGAGGTTCAGAAAATGAAGTCTTTAAATAGTAACAGCATTAGGAAGCTGTTACTGTAATGCTCTTATGAGGCAAAAATGGCTTGTTTGAATAGGTGGTTTGGATGACAAAGAAAAGGGAGAAATAATTTTAAAGTCATACTTTTCCCACCTTACCTGCTTTCCTGGCCTTCTTCAAGACTCGGCTCAAATCTCAGCTCATCATGCAAGAGGTATTTCCCACCCTCATTCAGTGCTATACTAATTTCTAATACTTCAGTTGGATATTACTTTCCCTTTACAATATATCTATCTTATCCTCATGCACTATGGGCCTGTTCTATTTAGCATAAGCTCCTTAAGAGACAAATTGGTTTTGTCTTTCTTTGTATCCTCAGGATTTAGCACAATGCCCAACTAGCAGGTTTCTTCATCATAATTAAAACAAGATGGTTTAAATAATTACATTTAAGTCCTAAAGAGCCTTAAATATAAAATCTAGATTCAAAAAAAAATTAAAAATACCAGCTATGCAAGTACAAAATAGAGGAATCACAAACAGGCATTTTGTATAAAAAAACAAACAAACAAAAACAAAACAAAAAAACCACTTCAAGATTTGGTTATACTTTTACTAAACTCATACCGAATGTGAGAAAAGTACAAGGAGGCAATCAAAAGAAGTTCAGTCCAGGTCGAAGATACCTGGATTTCTATGTTTATTTCTGGATTACATTTTAAGAAGAATATAGGCAAACTGGAGTCATATCTAGAGAAAAGTATTAATGATTGTTACAAGTTTTTAAACCAACATTTTACAAACTTTTTGGTCTCCAAACCTCTCTACACTCCCCAAAATCACAAGGACTCCAAAGAGCTTTTTTGTTAATATGGGTTATTTCTATCAATATTTGCCCAATTAGAAATTGAAAAAATAAAACAAAATAGATTTAGTAAGAAGAGTTTTATACCTATTTTTTAAAAAATTCTTTAATACCTAAGTTAACATAAGACATCTAGATTGTTGTCTTCTGCATTCATTCTATGCAATATGTTGCTCTGGTTGGAATATATGAAAAAAAAATCAAGCTTCCCATAGATATATAGGAAAGGAGCATTTTTAAAATAATCAACTAATGTATTATTATGAAAGTAGTATAAACTTCAAGGATCTCATGGTTTTTTAACTGAGGTAATTGGGATTAAGTGACTTGCCCAGGGTCACACAGCTAGTTAGTGTTTAGTGTCTGAGACCAAATTTTAACTTAGGTCCTCCTGACTTCAGGGCTGGTGCTAGCTGCCCCTCCAGGGACCTCTTAAAAGGTTCTCAGGGACCTCAAAGGCTTTGCAGATGGCACTTGAAAACTACTGTTATAAAACATGTTGTGGAAGAGTAAGTTGAAGAAGTAGGAGAATGGTGAATTTCAGGGAATATTCAGGAGAGGATAGAGAGAGTACTTGGAGGTATGAAGAGATGTCAGAAACAACAGATGCAAAGTTAATACACTGAAATCATAGCATGCACACACCCCAAATTTAATAAGATATTAAGTGTAGTTAAGGTAAGCATAAAGATGGGGAGATGCCAAGAATAGTTCTGAAATTTAGAACTAGGCTGGCAGGAGGACACTGACTTTTAGGTACAATATTCTGCTTAAATAAGGAGTGACAGTCATGGTGGCAAAAGAAATAACATTGATATTCTTCAAGAAAGAAAATTAGCCCAACAATTTTCATTGGAGTTTTTATTTTTGCAACAAAATCAATCCTGGATATAATCTCTCCTTTTTATCAATTCCTCCTAGTTCCGAATCATCTCCTTTTTGACAATGAAAAATAATTTAGCAAAACAAAGCCAAACATTGAAATCTGTCAGTGTGTCTTTAACAATCTTAATTCTTCAGGAGCTCAATTTCTATCTCCTTCCTAAGGAATGAATTCAATTAGTGATACTAGTTGAAATATTCATTTCTCTAGGAACTCTTCTCCCATAAAGCATCAAAAAGAGTGATGTGAAATGGAGAAGGGATTTTTTTTTATTCATACCAGGATTCTCTCGGTAGAAAAGTAGGAATTCTAAGTTCAAGTCTTGTCTCCACTATTAATGATGTGATTGATTGATTACCTGTCTCCTCTCTGAGCTGCTGTATGCTCATTATAAATAAAATATCAAAGGGGCACAAATTAGGAACTAGAAGGAATTCTCAGGCTATCGAGTCCAACCCTCTCATTTTTAAAATGAGCAATTAAATTACTTGTCCAGGATCACGTAACTACTATATGTGGTTTGGAGGGTTTTGAACTTGGGTCTAAATTCAGTATCCTAGTAGTTAAATCCTGCTTCTTCCTCATTTCTGGGATCCCTTGATAGCTCTAACATTCTAGGAGTTTATGAAAGGCAATACCACATTCTTACTCAGCAAAATTATCTTTAAAACAAAAATTAACTCTTTTCTTTATATTTTAACCCCAAACTGTATAATCTTCCTGTAAGAATAGTGTGGCTTAAGCATACAGCTTCCTGCTTGGGGTTTTCAAAGATAACTCCGAGCTGACCAAATGCTACCTAAAAATATTAATAAGGGGAAGGAGGAAGAATAATTATTTATGGAATGCCTACTATGTGCCAGGCACTCAACTAAGACTATTTGAAAATATTTCATTTGATCCTCAAGACAAGCCTGTTGCTGCTATGCTCATTTTACATAATAGAAGGTGAACAAGTTAAGTAATTTGCCAAGGTCATAAAAGTGTTAAATATCTGAGATCAGTTTCCCTTTTCCATTATTATCAAATTCAATAGTATAATCCCAAAGAACTAGAGAAGTTTTCTTATAAATCAGTGCTTCCTGTCAGCTAGATAAAGCCAGGGACTAATCCTTCTTACATCCTACAATTAAATCCAACATCAATGGAAGTCAACACAATGCACCCACTAGGTTTAATAAGTAGGATGTCAATGTTCTCATTTTAGGGGACACAAACCCCTGGTTCTTCTTTAAGTGGAATTAATATAGGCCAAGGTTTACAACAGATCAGTAATTTACTTCTGGGTTCATAAAATTACTCATTTGGCCCCGTTCTCAACTTAGTCAGCCAAAAAAAAAAAAAAAAGTTTTTATTACTAAGAATGAAAAGTGGCAGCTATTTTAATTTAACAATTCAAATCAACAAATGTAGGTCCTACTATGTTAACTACCACCCCCAAAATAAAAAAAACACACCACTATACTTAGGCCAAGTACAATGAAAGATACAAAGAAAATATATTACTTGCTTTAAAAAAAAAAAAAAAAGTTTAAATCAAATTTAGGAGATAAAACTAGTAGAATAATCCCTAAATAAAGTATTCAAGTCAACAAACACCTAAGTTCCTACTATGTGCCAGATATTGTGTTAAGTGCTGGAAATTAAAAAAAAAAAAAAAAAAAAAAAAAGCAACAATAGGCCTGGCTCTGACTCTCAAGAAATTCATGACTTCATGGGGAAGAAAATATGGTAAACCACTATACTCAAACAAGGTATAGACTAGATATATTGGAGACAATCAAGACAGAGAAGGTACTAGGAAAAAAAAAAAGCCTGGGAAATACTTCTTGCACAAGGTAGGACTTTAGCTGAGATCTAAAGGAAAACAGAAAAACTAGGAAGCAGAGATGAAAAGAGAATGTGAAAAGCAGAATATATAAATACAGCAAAAGAAATAATTATAATAATGGTTCACATTATCTAATATACTGAGTAAATTTAGGATAAGTTCTATAATATCTCCTTGGAAGCAAGATTGTTCATTTCTGTCTTTGTATCCTCAGCACCTGGCACACAGCAGACACTTAATAAATGCTTATTTATTGATTGATAGCCCTTTGTAAGATTTAAGAACTCTTATCAACACAAGGGCCAATTATAATTCCAAAAGGTGGTTGACAAAGTAGGCTACCCATCTAACAAGGTGGGTATTCAGGAGGTAGCATGAAATTTTTGGGTCTGGCTAAAGTGTAAATGTTTTATTTGACTATGAAATTTGTTACAAAGCCAGGAAAGAGGTAGAAAATATATTTTAATTCACTGAAAAAATATTTAATGTAATATTTTAGAGTTTGCAAAGGACTTTATGGTATCATTTGATCCTCAAGGCACAAGCTTTCATTATTTTGATTTTACTTGTGAGGAAACAGACTCAGCTAGATTAAGTGTTTTTCTCAGATTCACACAGCTAGTGAGATCTGTTGATGCAAAACCAAAATTCCCTTACAAGTTTAGTACTCTATCCATGACAACTTCAGCACTCAATCTAAATCACCTCTACAAATAGAGAAGTCACAACTGGTTAGAAAGCGAAGAAAACCTATCTTAAGATGGATCTTGAAAGGCAAACTTAGAAGGTGGAATATTCCAGACAGAATGAAGAGCTAAGTAAAATTAATTTCAAAGAGCTAAGTAAAATTACTTCAAAGTCATGTTGAATTAATACCTGAAACAAGCAATAGAAAGACTCTCTGGATTGAAAAATCTTTGGAACCAGGCTGTAACTACAAAATTACTTAATTAAAACTCATTATTATTTAATGTTTTTGCAGAAGCCTATGCAAAATTAACCTATTTTAAAATTTTATAACACAGTCATATTGGTCTGATATCATCTCAGCACAGTACATTCTGTCTGCTAAAACAAACTAAACTCAGAAGATGGCCATAAATCAAACTCAACCTCTTCATTATCTTCTATAATAAATAACTATAGTTCCCTTTGTAAGTCTAATTTCCAGAATAATAAGAGACTTAAATCTAGAAAGAACTGAGGTTTCTAGTTCACATATAAAAGATGGGTTGATGAGTGAGTAAAGTTAATCCCATAATGCTTTCTTCTCTCTCCCAGGGAATCAGACTGGGATAGGTAAAGACTCATCATTTACCTAAATTCTTCACTTAGAACAAAAAGCAGAAAAGTTGATAAGTTCAAGATCAATGAATTTGGCATTTTCTAAAGTTCCCTCTAGATTTATATTTTATGATTCCCTAAATTTAGGGTATTTATATTTAATGGTGTGTAGGTTTTCATAGACAAGAATTGTGCATATATTCTATAAATACATAGGCTCAGGGATTTAAAAGATTAGTATGGTAGAAAGGGCACCAAATCTGAAATCAGGGACCTGATTTCTGTAGGTCACAAATTCTTTGGGCCATAATTTTCTTATCTACAAAATGACAGAGTTAGATTTGATAGCCCCTGAGGTTAGTAATGCAGTAGATAGAACACTGGATCTAGAATCGGGAAGACTCAGCTTCCTGAGTCCAAATCTGGCCTCTGATATTTACTAG
The DNA here is from genome assembly GCF_048593235.1 of Sminthopsis crassicaudata. Classification (NCBI taxonomy): domain Eukaryota; kingdom Metazoa; phylum Chordata; class Mammalia; order Dasyuromorphia; family Dasyuridae; genus Sminthopsis; species Sminthopsis crassicaudata. The sequence continues at coordinate 130,920,800 of NC_133620.1, read as the reverse complement.
CTGTGTGATTCTAGGCAAATCACTTAATCCTGTTTGCCTCAAATTCCTCATTGGTCAAATAAACTGGAGAAGGAAATGGCAAATCATTTTAGTATCTCTGCCAAGAAAACCCCAAATGGATTTACAGAGTGGAAAACAACTGAAAAATGACTCAACAAGGTCTCTTTCTAGCTTTAAATTAATGATCCTATAATTTATAGTTATAAGGGACTTAGAGATCAGATCATTCTCTCATTTTATAAAGTTGGAAATGGAGGTCCAGAGGTTAAATAATTTGCTCAAAGTTACATAATTTATTGTACCATAAATGCGCTTGGAAGTGCTTGTTTTATTCCATGAATTGAAAATAAAATAAAATTTTAAAAATAAGTAATAGATCTGGATTCCGAACCCCAGTCCAGACTCCAGTTCTAATATCCTTTTCTTATTCTATAAAGGCTCTTCATGTGTACATATAAAAACATATATACACACACACATATATATGTATGTATGTGTGTATGTATAGGGAATTATTCTGTAATTCAGTAGTACTCTACCTTCTTTTAAACAGTTGGACTATAAACAGTCATTTTTTTTTTTTATAGAGGCCAGTCAGAGTCCAAATAATCACTCTTGGAACATCTTGCAGCTTTTTCTAGTCAAAATATGTCCCTCCCCTATGCCAGCCCATCTATGTACAGCCACTTGTCTAAGATCAAGTTGCTTATATACAGTTACTCAGACCAGTTAACTGTTTAAATTGGTTTGCAAACATGGGTTTGTAAGCAAGTTCTAGGGAATTATGGAACCTTAATCTTAGTCATCTAAGTGGCCATCCAACTAGATAGTAACTAAAGAAATAGGCAATTAACAGAAACTACACTTTCAACTACCAATAATTTATGTGCCAATTTCAAGATAACAGTAGATGAAATGTACTTTCAAAGTTGTATCTTTTGATAAAATGATATGCTGTAAAGAAGTTGCCAATAATTGTATTATCAAGTTACAAAGAAAAAGGAAAAGAATCATGAATATGGAACTTAGAAATGGGGAAAATGAGCTATCAAATGAAGAGGTAAATCTTTATAAGTTATATTATTTGATGTACAATCCCTGAACAAAGCTTCAATATTAAAGCTTTCAATGAAGATTCTTCAATTAGCTTTAAAAGCCTTTTAATCATGTTACTCAACTGGACCATAAAATGAATGGGATTTGGCCAAATCTAAGAATCCAGTGGTCATGGAGTCAAACACTCAGCACACAATAATGACATTTACCAGAATTATGTGATAATGCATTAAATAGCCACTTACAATAGTTCCCTACTGAAAGAAAAGGTCTAGATGGGCATGTAACATTCATTCATTGAAATGATTTAAGAAAAAAAGATTGCTCTCTTATGACAAATAGACAGTAAAAGGCTGCTTTGTAGAATTATACTTTGTGTTATAGTCCTGTCAATCAAACTGATTATTTAATCAATTATTTTAATCAATTAAAAAGCTGAATGTATAGAATTTTTTTAAATGCCATAAAAATGACAAACTGGTTAGATATTCATAGAATAGAAAGATAAATATAGATATATAGACTTGTCTCTAGGATACAGATAATCTCCCGCCTAAGTAATTTAGAACTGTAAGATTAGAGCTATTATTGACTTGGTATAATGAATAGACAAGAGAGCAAAGAAGAAGCATATCATCAATTTATGGTAAACAGAAAAAAACATGGGATGCAGCACCTTTTGGCTTTTTCTTTATTCAGCACAACACCTAAATATGACAGTTGGAAGTAGCATTAGGAAGGCTTGGATTCAAATCCTGCCTTTATCACTTATTAAAGCCTATGATCATAAGGAAATCACTTAACTTTTCCAAACTTGTTTCCCTGTCTATAAATTGGCAATACCACTGCACGTAGTACCAACCTTATAAGGATGCTTAGAGAGTCCAGTGACAAAAGGTTGTGCAAAGCTTAAAGCCCTATAAAAAGTCAGCTATCTTAAAGGAACACTCTTATTGATTGATGCTTTCAGTGAACATCTTTAAGCACATTTTCCTTGTACAAATACTATCTATACACTAGCAGGGGTAAGATGATCTGAAGGGGCAGAGAGTGTAGTGTGATCTGCTTGTAGCCACAGACCTCTTGTAGACCTAATCCAAGTGGACCCAAGCATTAATTGGTTAATGCTTCCAAAGCCCAGCATATACGATTCAGATCACAAGAACTATACATAATAGGGGGCAGCTAGGTGGCACAGTGGATAGAGCACCAGCCCTGAATTCAGGAGGACCTGAGTTCAAATCTGGTCTCAGACACTTAACACTTTCTAGCTGTGTGACCCTGGGCAAGTCACTTAACCCCAGCCTCAGGGGGGGGAAAATGTTAATAAGCATTTTCATAGTGCTTTAAGATTTGCAGAACACTTTACCTAGCTTAGTTTACTGGATCCTGCTGATAATTCTTGAGACCCTTCCTGGCATTATTCCCATTTTATAGAACAACAAATACATTTAGACACATTAAGTAATCTGGCCAGAGTCACATAGCTAATAAGTTCAGGAAGTAGGATCTAAATTCATTTCTTCCGGCTCCAGATCTAGCAATTTACCCACCAAGCCACAAAGCCTCTAGGATAATCATTTTGGCAATATTAAGTAAGTTTTGTTACGGTGGGAATAGTTTTCATTTTTGCTGTGTACTCCCAAGTATTTGGCACACAGAAGACACTTAACATTTGCTTTATTGAATGTATTTCTTTTACTAACCCAGGGAGCTTAAAGTGATATGTTTTTCTATTCTCTCTTTAGAAGTTATTAATGACAATGTGAGTCATTAAAAAAAAAAAAAACTGATACAACACTATTTTAGATTAAGTGGCATAGGTATGGGTAATTTAAGGGACTAAATGGCCTTGAAAAAAATTAAGTTTCTTGAAAGTATGGCCTGATTTTTTTTTTCATTTTGATAAGTCTCAAGGAGTAATATCTTTGTGTTTGGCACAAAAAAGGAATTTAAGTATTTAGTGAATGGATCAAGATAGAATAAATATGTAATCTTGGCTTCATAAGCACAGTGCTCTGTCCAATTAAACTACCAGTTATAGACAATTGGGCCACATTACTGAATTTGGAACATTTTCAAATATAACGTTCTCTTCTTTTCTCATCTCCCAGAATGCTTAGAAGTAGTTTGAGTGAGATAACAGCCACTGTCCACACTCATTTCTGATAAACCATGTGGGGGAGGGAGGAAAATACGGAGTGATCGTTTTAAATTTTTATTTCTAAGACTTCCATAAAGCAATGCCAAATGAACCTAGACACTCTCACTACTTTGATTCATATATAATGGGCCTGCAAAGAGACTTACTAGAAAACAAAATGCACTTAAATGCTTTCCTAACATGAATCATTTATTGAAGAAAAGACTGTTAGCTGTGAATTGCCCCCAAAATAAGTTTTACTTAAAAGCTACTTGTTTCTAGACAACTGAAAACTCAGATATGGAATATCCAAAGTGTTCCCATGTGAAGAACCACTGGGGTATCCAGTTCAACCCAATCCAATGAGCATTTATCAAGTACCTATCATGTGCAAAGCACAATCCTAGGTACCAAGAGAAAATCGGAAACTATTCCTAGAATATGAATATTATCACAACATCCCATGCTTCCTTCCTCCTTCCCCTGGCATTTTCCCCTTCTTTCTTTTGTGTGTATGTGTGCTGATTTGTTTTGTTTTTATTTGGGGGGGTAATTTTTTAAAACTTAAACATAAAATGAGAAAAGAAAAAGAAAAAAAAGCCATGTCCACAGCAGACAATAAGAGAGGACTCGATATAAAACAATAAATTTCTATTTCAAGAAAACTGATGTAATGCATACTACACATTGTTTTCAAAGCAACCAAGCTTATCTTTGCTTCCTTGTGGGTTTTTTGTTCTCTGCTGTACACTTTATTTTTTTTTACTTTACTTAGCCCCCCTCCTCTCACTATCTAAAGAAGGCTATAATTAGGTATAAATATATATGCATCAACATATATATTCATAAACATGTATGTTTATTTCCTCCTATCATTAGTATCTCTGAAAGTGGATAGCATCTTCCTTCCTAAGTCCAAATCTTTCCATGTTTTTCTAACTCTAAAGCCCTCATTTCTAAAATACATAGAGAACTGACTTAAATTTATAAGAATACAAGCCATTCTCCAATTGATAAATGGTCAAAGGATATGAACAGACAATTTTCAGATGAAGAAATTAAAGCCATTTGTAGTTATAGGAAAAAATGCTCTAAATGACTATTGATTAGAGAAATGCAAATTACCGTGAGGTATCACATCACACCTCTCAGATTGGCTAAGATGACAGGAAAAGATAATGATAAATGTTGCTGGAGATGTGGAAAAACTAGGACATTAATTCATTATTGGTGAAGTTGTGAATTGATCCCATTCTGAAGAGCAATTTGGAACTATGTCCAAAGGGCTATCAAACTGTGCATACCCTTTGATCCAGCATTGGAATACAGACCCAGTAGAAACAGATCAAAAAAAAAAAAAAAAAAAAAAAAAGGGAAAAGGACCCACCTATGCAAAAATGTTTATAAGCAGACTTTTTTGTAGTGACAAGGAACTGGAAACCAAATAGTTGTCCATCAGTTGGAAAATGGCTGAATAAGTGTGTTATATGAATGTTATGGAATATTATTATTCTATAAGAAATGATCAGCCGGCTGAATACAGAAAAGCCTGGAGAGACTTACATGAACTGATGCTAAATGAATGAGTAGAAACATAGGAACATATATACATATACACAGGAATAAAATTATGTGATGATCAACTGTGATGGATTTAGCTCTTTTCAACAATGAGGTGATTTAAGCCAATTCCAATAAACTTGTGATAAGAGAGACAATTGCATCCAAAGAGAGGACTATGGAGACTGAATGGATCACAACACAGTATTTTTACCTTTGTTGTCATTTGAGTGCTTGTTTTTTTCCTTTCTCATTTTCCCCATTTCGATTCTATTTTTCTTGTGCAGAATGATAAATGTGGAAACATGTTAGAAGAACTGCACATGTTTAACCCACATTGGAGTACTTGCTGTCTAGGGGAGGGGAAAGGAAAAGAGGGACAAAAAAAATTTTGGAATACAGGATTTTGCAAGGGTGAATGTTGAAAATTATCTTTCTATGAATGTTGAAAATTATGTAATTTGAAAAATAAAAAGCCATTATTAAAAAAAAATAAACCAATTAGCTCATCATTTCTTTTTTTTTTTTCTTTTAATGCTGTTAAGATTTATTTTACATTTTTGCAAGAACAGGTGTTTTGGAAACTCCAAAGGCAGCATTTTATTTCCTATCCTGAAACACAAGTCCCTCCTTCAATTCTCCATTAATTAAACATTACAGAAGTTACAGGCTATGAATTTCCATCCCTCATTACATAGTCAGTCCCTGCCCCAAAAGAACTTATATTCTAGAAGAGGGAAATTAAGAGAGAAAGGCTAAGGACAAAGAATGAAAGATTCTTTTTAAATCTCAGGCTACCATCCCAGATTACAAAGTCAGTCCCTGCCCACAAAGAGTTTATTCTATTGGGTGAAGATAAACTCTACCTTGATTATTCCTTTTTTTTTTTTTTTTTTTTTTTTTTTTTTGCTGCTAAGGCAGTTGGGTTTAAGTGATTTGCCCAGGGTCACACAGCTAGGGAGTGATTATTCTTTAAAAGAAAAAGAAAAAAAAAACCTTTTACTTTTCAAAATATATGAATGGATAATTTTCAACATTTACCCTTGTAAAACCTTGTATTTCAAATTTTTTTCCCTTCCTTCCCTCAGTCCCTTCCCCTAGATAGCAAGTAATCTAATATATGTTAAACATGGACGATTGTTCTATACATATTTCCACAATCATCATGCTATACAAGAAAAATCAGATCATAAAGGGGAAAAAAATGAGAAAGAAAACAAAATGTAAGCAAACAACAACAAAAAGAGTGAAAATACTATGTTGTGATCTACACTCACATCCCATGGTCCTCTCTTCATCACAACACCATTAGAACTGGCGAGAATCATCTCATTGTTGAAAAGAGCCATGGCCATCAGAATGGATCATTGTATAATCTTACTATTGTCATGGACAATGATCCCCTGGTTCTGCTCACTTCACTTAGTATCAGTTCATGTAAGTCTCTCCAGGCCTTTCTGAAATCATCCTGTTGATTGTTTCTTAAAGAACAATAATATTCCATAATGTTCATATACCATAACTTATTCAGCCAATCTCCAATTAATGGGCATATATTCAGTTTCCAGCTTCTTGACATCACAAAAAGGACAACACAAACATTTTTGGCCAAATTGGTCCCCCACATTGGGGTGATTAAAATATACTTTCCTAGTGGAGAAGGGATGAGGCAGGACTCCCAAGGACGGTGTGAAAATGGATTCTATTTATTTCAAGGACTTTCCCCTTTATATAATGTAACAAAAACAACAATGAACAGGTGGGACCACATAAACAACTTGCTATGTAGTTTGCCATCTGGTATCACTCTTCCACCTGGTGTCGCTCTGCTTCAATCTCAACACAGGTTGTCACCACCCCCTGACTTCTCAAGAAGGCTGAGAGCCCTTAGGGGAGATGGGGAGCAGAACCAGACATTGGCAGCAGGTTCCCTCTGGGCTGAAGGGTCTTATACCTTACCCAGAGTTTCCTCACTGGCTGTGACCCTCTACATCTAACCACTCTATTTTCCCTTTACTGCCTGGCTGGTGTGATTTATCCAATCTAATATTTACTCACCAGAGTAGTAATGACCCAAATTCAGAATTAAATTCCAAGGCTTGAATTTATCAGTTATACTATCCTTGACTTAATTCTTCCTCATTCACTCTTTCTTCATGGAATGCCAAGGAATTAGATTGGTGTACAGGTACCCACTCAGTTCCCATGCAAAGGAGGTTTGAGAGTACTGCCTCCACAATACCACCAAAGGTTTGCTTGGGGTATGCTCATCCCTGAGAAATTGCCAGAGCTACCTTCAGTTACATTACAGACTCAGAAATACTCCCTACATTTTGGAACCTTTTATCTAGCTGTGAAAGGCAAACTGATTGATCTCTAGCAGTTCATCATTTCCTATACCACAGCAATATTCTATCCAACTCCATCACATCCTAACTGAAAGAATGTCTATGAAAGTTTTTCCCTCTGATTTTCTATATTCCTTTTTTTCTTGGTTACAGTGGTTTTATTTTTTCAAAAATTTTAATTTAAAATAATTTAAATGAGGGGCAGCTAGGTGGCGCAGTGGATAGAGCACCAGCCTTGAATTCAGGAAGACCCGAGTTCAAATCTGGTCTCAGACACTTAACACTTCCTAGCTGTGTGACCCTGGGCAAGTCACATAAACCCAGCCTCAAAAAAAAAAAAAAATAATAATAATAATAATAATAATTTAAATGATCCTTTTTACATTTCAACAATATTCTTTTCCTTATACTACAGTTTAAGATCTGATACTGCTAAATAGACTTACTTTACATCATTTTCCCTTGGTTTCTTTAAAGTTCCTGACCTTTTGTTCTTCCAAATGAACTTTGTTATTGGTTTTTTCTATCACAGTAAAATTTTTTTTAGTAATTTTATTAGGAAAACACTGAATAAATAGATTAGTTAGGTAAATGTGTCATTTTAACAACTATATTGGCCAATTTGTCTACCCATGAACCATATTAATTTTAATTATTTAAATCTAAATTTATTTATATAAAAAGTATTTTATGTTTGTGTCTATACAGTTCCTATGTCTGTTTTTTGCAGTTCTATATTTAGGTACTTTATACAGTCTGGGTATTTTGAATGGTCTAAAACAATATTGAATAATATAATTGACTGTATTTCTCTATTTTTCACTTTTGATCAAATCTAATTTAACTTTTTCTGAGATCATGATTGGTTTTATCTGCTTCTTTTTTACATACTGAATTCTATTCCTGCTTTTTATTTTATCTTTGTGTGCATCTCTTATTTTTATAACATTTCCTAAAAGCAACATATTATTGGACTCGAATTTTCAAACTGCTATCTATTTCCATCTTATGGGTAAATTTATCCCATTTACATTCAAAGCTCCAATATTTATGTTCCTTTTTCCTATTCTTCATTATTCTTTTAACCCTATTCCCTCTATCCTTTCTCACTTCTCTGCTTTATTTTTTTGTACTTAATAGTGTTTTTTCCTCCAATTACATGTAGTTTTCAACCTACATTTTAATAATATTTTGAGTTCCAAATTTTTCTCTCTCCCTTCTTTCCCTCCCTACTCACCTCCCCCTAAAATTAAACATTCTGTTATAGGTTAAACATGTACAGTTATGTTAAACATATTTCCATAGCAGTCATGTCTGAAAGAAGAATCAGAACAAAAAGGAAAAACCACAAGAAAGAAAAATCAAGGGGAAAAAAGTGAAAGTAATATGCTTCAATATGCATTCAGATTTCATAGTTCTTTCTCTAGATGTGGATAGCATTTTCCACAATGATTCTTTTGGAATCACCTTGAATCGCTATATTTCTGAGAAGGGCTAAATCCATCACAGTTGGTCATCATACAATATTGCTCTTCTATGTACAGTATTTTGTTTCTGTTCATTTCATTTACCATCAGTTCAGTGCATCAGTGCAAATCTTTCCAGGTTTTTCTGAAACCATCCAGCTCATCATTTGTCATAGAACAATAGTATTCCACTACATTTACATACCACAACTTGTTCAACCATTCCCCAATTGATGAGCATCCCCTCAATTTCCAATTTTTTGCTACTATAAATATTTTTATACATGTGGGTTCTCTCACCCTTTTTATGGTCTCTTTGGGATGCAAATCAGTTTTATAACCCTTTGGGCATGGTTCCAAATTGCTCTCCAGAATTGTTGGATCAGTTTACAACTCCACCAACAATATATTAGTGTTCCAGTTTTCCACCATTCCCTCCAATATTTTCCTGTTATCTTACTCTACTTCTACCTATTATGTCGTCCTCTTATCCTTTAACTTACTCAGTACTCTAAGAATTCCTTCCTTATACTATCCCTTTGCCCTCTTATTTCTTTTTTAATTTAGAAGACTTTTATACACACACACACACACACACACACACACACACACACACACACACACACATACACACACACAAAATATAGTTCCCTCTTTAACACATTCCTGATGAAAGGTGCCAGCACTGCTCACTATACCTCCCAGTTTCTTATCAGTTTTTTTTTAATTCTTCATTTGTATGAAGTAACACTCCTTTTTATCTCTCCAATAATTTTATTTTTTAGAATCATCCCATCACTCAGTTCAGCCCATGCCTTTCTTTCAAACTACCCAGATGATGACAATTATAACATTACTGCTAATATTTTCACATATATAAACAATTTAATCATTTAATTTATCTCTAATATTTACCTTATATTTCTTCAGAATGCTATCTGGAATTTTTGTTACAAAATCCTGAAAATCTTTAAGTTCATTAAATATTCCTTCTTTTTCCATTTAGGATTATATTCAGTATTTCAGGGTAAGCTCCACAGCTCTTTTGTTCTATAGAACATAGCATTGCAAAACCTATGGTCGGTCAATGTAGTCAATATAGTAGTTACTAGGTCTAATTTAATTTTTATTTTAGTTCCATGATATTAAATTTTTTTTTCTTGTTGCTTCCAATATTTTTTCCTTAATCTAAGAACTTTGAGACTTGGCCATGAAATTTCTATAAGTTTTCCTCCTGGGATCTCTTTCAGGAGATGATTGGCAAATTTTTTCTATTTCTACTTTGCTTTTTTGTTCTAGAACTTCAAGGCAATTTTCCTTGATAATTTCTTGTAATATTATATTAAGACTATCTTTTTTTAAAATCATAATTTTCAAGCAGTCCAACTACTTTTCTATTATTTCTCCTAGATCTGTTTTCCAGATCAGTAGTTTTTTTTCTGATGAGATGTTTTACTTTCTCTTCTACTTTTCATTCTTTTGATTTAATTTGTGATTTCTTGGTGTCAGACTGTCCTCAACAATGGAACATTCTTCAATCTTCTACTCAGCAGTCAGACTCCCCACAGTGTCTGAGAGATCAAAGACTCTAAGGCTGAGGTTAGCCCTCAAACCAGTTGCCCAGGGCTTGGTTGTGGATTCTGCAGAGTCAGCCTAGAGATGTTTACACTTCATTCAATCCATATCTCCATCTCAAGAAGTAAGGTATTTTCCTGGGTCTGTCTTAGGAGGACATATGCTTTACCTCAAAATTATTTCTGGTTCTCTGAGAGGATATCTTTTTTTTTCTTTTTTTGGTGGAGGAAATTTGGAGAATCTAAAGTTTTCTGACCTACTCTATAGAGTAGGTCAGAATTCCAGAATCCTCTCCATCTTCTCTTTTTCCAAAGTACCAGAGGAAGTAACAATCTCCAACTAAAGCAGTAGAAACAGCAATGAAGGCATAAGCAAAGAAAGAAAGCACTTGAAAGAAAAGAGCCTACTTGGCACTGATTGGGTTGTACTTAGAGGAAGAGAAATGCAAGACTTAATAAGCCACTCTTGCAAAGAGAGTTTACAAATGTCCCTACAAAGTCTGAAGCCTCTCAACTAGCAGTAATCATTCTGTAATTCCTGATAGTTTAGATTTTATTTCACCACGGGTGAGAATAAAACTGTCTATTCCATACCTTATTTATGGATTCTGGGTATCTTTTCACTTCCTCCTCTCCAGACTAAAAACAGATACATTCCTCAGGAATCTGAGGTGGGAGTAGAATTGAAGCATGGAAGGGTATAGTTCTCCTGCTCAAGAAACAGGCAACACCAGATCATTAAACCAGGAACTACTTTGAGTGAATGCAAATAAAGAAGAAGTAAATGGGGAAGGCCACCAATCCTTATGGCCTCAAACTAGAGGTGTACAAGATGTACTAGATGAGTAATAAAAATAAGTACATATGACAAGAGAAGGGAATATGATTCCTATCTCTCACTTTCCCACAAAATTCAGGCTCAGAGGTTGTGTCTGGTGATAGGGGTGAATGTCTTCCACAAGAGTTAATTGGTTTTTTTCTTTTGCAAAATGCTTAAAATGAAATCTGGAAGTAGATATATTCTTTCAATACAGAGACTACACCTGTCAGCAAAGCATTTCATAGCATAGATGGATTCAAAATTGAAGGGTAAATTAATATGAAGTGGAATGAGATCTCTATGCCCCAAACATGAGTTCTTAACCTATTCTATTCAACATTTTAATCATTTATTTCAATCAAGGGTTCTTAATCAGGTTAAGTTCATCAGTGGTGAACTTGCTTTTAAAAAAAAAATTATCACTATTTCTACAATTTGCTTGGGTTTTTCATGCATTTAAAATCATTATTTTGAAAAGAGGTCCATATGTTTTGCCATACTGCCAAAGCGTTCCATGACCCAAAAAAGGTTGAGAACCTTTCAGTCACAAAAAACACAGAAAAATTGTTTAATTTCAGATAGCCCAAAGCTAGAAGGAATCACTAACCCAACACACTGATTAACAGAATGCTGATCCAAGATTTCAACTGACTAGAACACTAAGCCAAATTTAAGATGACTTAAAAGCAATAAATATAAAATATTATATTTTTATCATATTTTTAGCTTAAAAACTCAGTTATACAAATCCAAGAGGTAGAATGAATGGTCAAGAATTCATAGGAAAAATAAAGGCATTTGAGGGGTTTATGGAATCAAAATCTCTACTTTGCATCCATTGCTCTCAAGCATGAAGAACCGAGCAAAATGCCTCTTTTCAGAGAAATTCATCATGTTCAATCTCATCGCCATTTTGCTAATTCAAGTCTTGATACCACCTCCCTCAGCATCCTCTCTACTTTGAGTGTAGGGAAGAGTACCAAAGTTCTCCTAAAGTCTTCTTTTTTTAAGGTAAGAAAATAGATTTTTCAGCTCATTACACTCTGCATCTGCAGTTCTGTTTGATTTCAAATTCACAGAACAAGATATGCTCCCTGTTATATCCCCCTTGTCAAGCTTCCTCTTTCATGTTAACTTTCCCTACTAGACTGTAAGCTCTTTGAGGGCAGGGACTGTTTCTTTTCTAATTATCTAGTTTCTAGTATCTTCAGCACTTAAACATAGTGGCACCTAGTAGGCACTTAATAAAAATTTACTAGATTGAATTAAATTCTTGAATTGAATTTAAAAAATGTATAGAAGAATTGTACATGGTTAATATATATTTGATTACTTGCCTTCTAGGTGAGGTGGGGAGGAGAAGGGAGGGAAAAAAAATTTAGAACACAAGGTTTTGCAAGGATGAATATTGAAAAGTAACTATGTATATGTTTGGGGGAAAAAAGCTTTAAAAAAAGAACTAAATTTAAGAGTAAACAATATTATTAAATGACATCCAAAAAGTTGTTTAATGAGGTGTTAGGCTAAAGGAAGAAAATTATAGCACTTTAGAGCAAAGGAATCCTTTGAGAAGGGATGCTGAGAAGCTACATAATGCTTATATGGAAAGGAAAACCACAATGGTGAGTTGATAGGAAACCAGTGGAAAATCTGGAGGAGAGATAGCTGTTAATATAAATATAAGCTCCCAGAGAGCAGGGGCAGTTGTTCATTTAGTTATAACCCCATCCCCTGGCATAGTATTTTATGTATAGTGTCCCCTTAATATATTTATTCACTTGAATTAAGGCAATATGAAAGCTGCTGACAAAAACTGACAACCTGGTACGTGGAAGAATTATACTTATTCTGCAAGACCATGAAAGTAAAACTGGGAACAATGTAAATTGCAGAGGCAGATTTTAGAACTTCACTTTAATGGATGGAAAAACTTCCTATAAAAGCTCCAAGACTAAAATGAGTTGTCTGGGAAGTAGAGAGTACCCCTCATCACTGGAAGTCCTCAAGTAAAGACTGGATGGGACACTAGTCTCCTGGTTGCCCTCTTACCTATCTGACTGTTTCTGCTCAGTCTCCTTTGTTGGATCTCCATGCAAATCACATCCTTTAATTGTGAAAGTCCCTCAGGGAGGTCCTAGGCCGTCTACTCTTTCCCCTTGCTACTACTTCACTTGGCATGCTCATCAGAAGCCCATGATTCAATGACCACCTGTGTGGCTGATGATTCTCAAGTCTACCTGTCCCAATCTCTGCTTACCTCTAATCTCATATCTCTGACTGACTTTCAGACATCTCAAAGTGGATGTCCAGTAGACATCAAACTCAATATATTCAATAGAGAACTCATTATCCTGTTCCCTAACTCCACTCCCAGGCTCTCAATCTAGACATTACTCTGGGTTATTCTCTTTCTTTTACCTTCACTTTTTCCCAAGACTTGCTAACTTCATCTTTGCAATATCTCTCATCTCCCTCAACTCCTTTGGATGCTGCCATTACTCTAGTTAAGCTGTTTTCTTTGGCTGCCTTTCCCCCCCCCCAATGGGAATGTACTGGAATATTCTCCCTCCTGTACCTTGACTACTGAGCTCCCTGGCTTCCTTCAAGTCCCAACAAAAGTACTATCTTTTATTAAAATCCCTTCCCTACTTTCCCTATCTTGATCCTAATGGCTTCCTTCTATTAATTATTTTTTATTTATTCTCTTATTATTTCTTATTTATCATCTCCTATTTACATTTGCTTATGTTTGTATATTTCTATATGTAATATATTTGTGTGCATATACATGCATCTATACATACACACATTTATATATACTATTTATATATATATATATATATATATATATATATATATATATATATATATTATATATACACACACAGCATTGTACATAGATCCTTCAGTAGATCATAGGTTTTTTGAGGGCAGGAACTATCTTTTGCCTCTTTTTTAGTCTCCAGGGTTTAGAAGAGTACCTGCCATATGAAAGGTATTAATAAAAGTTTAATGATTTGATTTGGTCACTTTTCAAGGGTGCTACAGAGGGTATTCCTGTACAAGTAGAATTCTGGTTAAACCCTAGAGGTCCTCTTCCACCTCAAATATTCTATGACTGGATCATTTATTTAATACATTTATTAAGCCCTTAAGATGCATATAACACTGTGTCCAGTCTCTGCACATGCCCATTGAGTTTTTACAGAAGCTAGCTGGTATTAGAGATTTGCTATTGGAATTGGCAAGATGCAGGTTCCAATTCCGTTTACCAACTTTACTACCCTGAACAAGTCATTTATCTCTGAGCTCATGTTTCTCCTTCTATAAACTGGAAATAAAACCTATCACAACCAACTCATAGGCTTGTCCTGAGGTTCAAATAACCAATACACACAGCAATTTGTAAACTTTAAAATGCTATGTTAATTTTCATCAACACACAAGAGTGTTCAATCATGCCGATTGAAACAAGCAGAACCAGGAATACATTGTACATAGTAATAGCAAGACTGTGGCAAGATCAACTATGAAAGACTTGGTTCTTCTCAGCAATTCAGTGATCCAAGGTAATCTCAATAAACTTTAGATAGAAAATGCCATCTACATCCAGAGAGAGAACTATGGAGTCTGAATGTCAATCAACACATGCTATGTTCACTTATTTTTTCTTTTTATTCTATTTTTTCTCTCTCATGGTTTTTACCTTTTGTCTGATTTTCTCTCCCAACATGACTCAGAGAAATGTGTATTTATTTTATTTTGCTTCTCCTTTTTTTAACTGGCTTGATTTGATTTTTCTTGTGCAGCACAATAATTATATAAATATGTATGCATATAATGGATTTAACATATATTTCTACCATGTTTAACATATGTTGGACTACTTGTCATCTGGGGAGGGTGTGGAGGAAGGGGGTGTGGGAATGGGAACACAAAGTTTTGCAAGGGGTTTTGTTGAAGAATTGTCCATGCATATGTTTTGAAAAATAAAAAGCTTTAATAAAAAAAAGTGTATTAAAAATTAATATACATGTATAATCAGAAAAAATTTTTAAAAAAATACTCATGAGTTCCATATTCCAGAATCCAAAGTCACTACTAATGAAGAGGTTTGTAAGTAGTTCAGAGAGTAGAACATAGGACTTTCCAACAGGAAGATTCAAGTTTAAATTCTACCTAGGACATCTACCAGCTGTGTGACCTTGAATAACTTCCTAAACTTCTCAAAGTCTGTTTCTTCATCTGTAAATGGGGATAACTGTGGTACCTAGCTCCTAGAATTGCAAGGATTAAAAAAAAAATGAAATAATATAAAATACACTGCAAACTTCTCAGCACCATACAAAAGCCAGCTGTCATTATCTTATGCACTGATTAGTTTTCAGCAGCTATTTTCAAGGGCTCCTATCAATTCTAGTATGCCATTCTTATCACCATAATGCTTACCTAGCTATAGGACAAAACGCTTTTCTTCCATAAGCCTCAATGCTATCTTTTGCAAAATGAAGAGTTAGAATAGAAAGTCTCAAAAAATCCCTTCTCCTACTAACTTTCTATGTTGTTCTTCAGTTGTTTTTCAGTCATGTCTGACTCTGTGGCCCCAATTTGGGGTTTTCTTGACAAAAATGAGCAATTTGCCATTTTATGGTTGACAAAATTGAGGAAAACTGTAAGGGATTTTCCCAGGGTCACACACTATTAAGTATTTGATGCCATATTTGAACTTAGGAAGATATCTTCTTGACCACAGGATCTATCCATTGCACCACCTAGCTGCCCTATATAAATACTATATAAACAAGAGGATGGTTTCTAAGGACATTCCAAGAAACTAATTTTGACACTGCTTTATTATGGGATTAGTGAGTTTTTTCAATATATAAACTCAAATTCCTAGTAATAAAAGATCAATATTAGGAGCAGCAAAATATTTTGCTGCTGCTACCACTACCAAGAGGTAAGACTTAAAAAGATATAGAGCTTCAAAACCTGGCCTCATGTACATACAGTCTCTTTGGAGTCTAATGCTATAGATAAACTTAGGAAAGATGTAGACTACAGCATTCATCAGTTTGAGACTATGATCAATAGTTTTGAGATCCATTCAGGAAAGTGAGAAATCTTGGGGATGATGCCAAAAAGGAGATAAAATATCTGTGAGAGAAAGTAGGAGTGAGTTAGGATGAATGTTGCAGTCAGGAACCAGAATGTCGTGGGCACTTTGGGGTTTTGCAAGTCCCTTCTGTCTACACATACTTGCCTTCCTAAAGCGCTGACTGAAGAGGTGAAAAGACAATATTAACTCTTCACTAGGCTAACACTGAGTGGCCAGTAGCACTGTGTGAAAGAGGCAACATGAACAGATAAGATCCTAGAGATCCCATTCACTGCAAGAATTTGCAAATTTTTTTTTCCCCTTGTGAAACATATTCCTTTATTAGCCACATTTTTTAAAAAGCAAGAAAAATAAAGAAAGTGAGAAAAGTATACTTCAATTTGCACTCAGAGTTAATCAGTTCTCTCTCACTGGAAGTGGGTTGCATTTCAATCAAACTATTTATGCAGCATTGTATTCCCCTGGGAGCAAGTGTAGCGAGCTGTCGTCTCCAGAAGCTGCTGGATCGCTCTCTGGAAGAGATCTGCTGTGTCTACTCAAATCTCTCCAACAGATTCTTCTTCCTGTAACGAACCGTTGTCTCCAGGCAGTTGCTGTTAACTCTTGTCCATAGAAGTGACTTCCCTTCCTGCAGAGAGCCCCGTCAAGCCTGATGCAATTCAGAGTCTTCTCCTCTTCCTGGAGTGCTGTCCTCTTTATCCTCCCAGAGAATGGGCGTGGGATAATGCAAGGGCTTCTGGGAAGAACCACTTCAGCCAATGGGCTTGCTCCTTCTATCAAGTCAACCTGAGTTCTCACCTTGTAACTATCCAGACAACCTCAGTTCTCACTTAGTAATCCTAACAAGCAAGTACTCAGATAAAGTCCTGATTCTTACCTAATCCACCTCTCAGAGGCATCAAGGAGAATCAAATTTTATCAACATCGAAATGTCAAAAATAAACCTCCCCCAAAATACTACTAAACTGCATGTGGCCATATAACAAATTACTGTGAAAAATTAAAATAAATGTAAATGATCTTAAGTCCCATGAAGAAAATGTAATCCTGGTAGAAGAATTTATGTTTGACTTTTTTTTTTTTTTAACAAACAAGTATTCTGTTAAAAGAAAAACAAATCCTTTAAAAGATAATTTACACTCTATGTGTAAGTCACAGCTAAATAGAAGAAAAGATAAATAGCTTAAGTGGGTTCAGTTTATCTATAACTGATGTGAACACAGTCATAGCCTGTGACACCTGTGAGATGATGGATAATATCTTGTTCAATCTTTTCACTTTACAGATAAAAACAAATACCACCACCTGAATAGGCATAGTAATAGTAGTAGCAGCAGCAGCATAGCAGTAATAGAAGTAGTAGTGATTGCTAGCATTTAAGTAGCACTTAAAAGTTCACAAAACATCTTACAAACTCATCTCATTTTAGCCTCACAACAACCCTGGAAAGTAGATGCTATTATTATTCCAATTTTACAGATGAAGAAACAGAGATAAAGTGCTGGCCCTGGAGCCAAGAGGACCAGAGTTCAAAAGTGACCTGAGATACTTAATGCTTATTAGCTGTGTGACCTTGGGCAAGTCCCTTAGCTACAACTGCCTTGAGAAAGAAAAGAAAGAAAAGAAGAAAAGGAAGGGAGGAAGGTAGAAAGGGAGGAAGGGATGGAAGGAGGAAGGGAGGGAGGGAGGGAGGGAGGAAGGAAGGAAGGAAGGAAAGAAGGAAGGAAGGAAGGAAGGAAGGAAGGAAGGAAGGAAGGAAGGAAGGAAGGAAGGAAGGAAGGAAGGAAGGAAGGAAGGAAGGAAGGAAGGAAGGAAGGAAGGAAGGAAGGAAGGAAGGAAGGAAGGAAGGAAGGAAGGAAGGAAGGAAGGAAGGAAGGAAGGAAAGGGAAGGAAGGAAGGAAGGAAAGGAAGGAAAGGAAGGAAAGGAAGGAAGGAAGGAAGGAAGGAAGGAAGGAAGGAAGGAAGGAAGGAAGGAAGGAAGGAAGGAAGGAAGGAAGGAAGGAAGGAAGGAAGGAAGGAAGGAAGGAAGGAAGGAAGGAAGGAAGGAAAGGAAGGGAAGGAGGGAGGGATGGAAGGAGGGAGGGATGGAAGGAAGGAGGGATGGAAGGAGGGAAGGAAGGGAGGGAAGGAGGGAGGGATGGAGGGAGGGAGGAGGGAAGGGAGGAAGGAGGAAGGGAGGAAGGAGGAAGGGAGGGGAGGAAGGAGGAAGGGAGGGAAGGTAAGGAGGGAAGGGAGGAAGGAGGAAGGGAGGAAGGAGAAAGGGAGGGGAGGAAGGAGGAAGGGAGGGAAGGTAAGGAGGGAAGGGAGGAAGGAGGAAGGGAAGGAAGGTAAGGAGGGAAGGGAGGAAGGAGGGAAGGAGGGAAGGAGAGAAGGGAGGAGGGAAGGAGAGAAGGGAGGGAGGGAAGGGAGGGAGGAAGGAACAAAGAGAGATAAGGAGAAACAGTTGAGTATCTAAGACCAGATTTTAACTTCAAATTCCAATACCATTTTCCAGTGCACTTTCCTAACTGCCTGTAAATACAAAGAAAAGCAAAAGATGGTGACTGTCCTCAAGACCAAGGATTACCCAGTTCTTCTGCACCAGAAATAAACATGTAAATCCAGGTCTTCTTGTCAGGGCTGGTCCTCTATATGTTGCTACATTACTGCTTTTCTGAGTAACAATGCCAATTAATAAAGTTAATCCCTGGATCTAAGCTTTAACATCAGCAGTTTATCAATTTTAGCTTTAAGGAGAATTGTAATGAAATCTTATCCTTCCAAAAAAAATTTTTTTCAAGAAATGCTTCTGAAGATATAATTCTTCCCATTTCCCAGCTCTTCAACTAATAAAACAATTCATTTATCATATACTCTATAAGTATCAACTGATTTATATACGTTATTTCTTTTCATCCTCTCAATTAAGAGGTAGCTACTATCATATTTTATTACTGATAAAGAAGCAAGCATTATAATCTCTACTTTATGGATATAAAAACTGCTTACTATTGTGTAAGTTCCAACAAGTCACCAATCCAGATCCTCCAACATTGGCCCCTGCTCTTTCGAGCCAAGCAGACTGCTCTTTGTAAGACTGCCTAGTTTCCAAGAAAGCAAAATCTGGCAGAGAAGGATATCTGGAAACTCAATTCCTTTGCTCACAAAACAAATGCTGATCTTAAGTTAATCTTAGGCTGTTAAAAGGGCAAACTAAAGAACTCATCCAGAACAACACTTCTGACAAGGGTGAAACAAAAATTAGATAAACTCATCAGTCTTTTAATCTAAAAGTACATGTTTTTTGTCCTTTGGCTATCTTTTCCACTACTGAGTGAGATATAATCATTCCTGTGGCATTTTGCTATGAGTAGGTTGCACTGACAATCCTTTTGACGGAGTAACTTGCTTTTCTTCTTGCAACATCTCACCTATAAATCACTGTATTTCTATAAAAATATTTTGACACAGATCTAGATAATGATAACACTTGGATCTCAAAATGCATAGCTCCTATGTAAAAGTCTCCTGACTATCACAGCTTGTGAAACGAATGGGCGGAAAAAGACCTTGCACCAGACAACTGCATCTAAATACATTAAGAACAGAAGAGAGAAAGGAAGGAAACAAGTATTTATAAGTACCTTCTTTTTGCCAGTCACCATTCTAAGTGTTTTACTAATCTTGTCTTCTTTGAATCTTGAAACAACTCTGAGGTAGGTGCTATTATTATCTCCATTTTTAAGAAAGCTGAGGCAGACAGAGAGAAAATATTAAAATTCAAGTATTAATCTTTTGGCTATTCTCTTACATATGGTTAGTAAAGCCATCAGAAAGCAAAGATTTGGACTCCAAAGATAATAGTCTATTTAACATCATAGCCAAAGTCTGGGATGAGATATTGTACAGCTTGGAGAATTTCTCCATTTGATAAATGAACAATCAAGGGGAATTAGTGTATGTATCCTTAGGATTCATTCCAACAAGCATTTAAATGTCTGCAATATAGAAAACATTGTATGAGACACTGGGGATACACAGACGAAAGACAGACCTTAAAAATGCCAAATTCTATTTGGGGAGGTAGGGACGGGTAGGGAGGTACAAGCAGGTAATTACATATATGGCTACTAGATGGCACTGCAAGGGATAGTGCACTGATTTGAGAATTAGGAAGACTCATACTCCTGAGTTCAAATCCAGGCTCAGACAGTTATTAACTGAGTGACTCTGGACAAGTCACTTAACCCTGTTTGCCTTAGTTTCCCCATCTGTCAAATGAAATGAAAGAAAATACAAACAATTCCAATTTCTTTGCCAAGAAAACCCCAAATGAGGTCATAGAAAGTTGCACTCAACTGAACAGCAACAATAATAACAAAGGACATCTGTAATGATTTGAATCCAATTCATCTTCTCCAGTAGGTTGCCTCCTTTATCATTTCTACTATCTCATTGATCTTCAGTTGTTCCTTGCCTACTGGATTCTTCTCTACTAGCTACAAAACTGCTCAGGTCTCCTCCATTCTCCCCAAATCCTCAGTTTATCCATCCATTCTTGTCAGCAGTACACCTCTCTCCACTTTTTCAGGGCTAAATTTCTTTGGAAGGTCATCTACATAGCTAATGCCTCCACATTATTCTGACTTGATTTTAAAAGCTTCTGTACCAATCTTATCATTAAAGTAAAACTGCCTTCTCCAAAGCAACTCATATTCTTTTAATTACTAAATCTAATAGTCTTTTCTCAATCCTTTCTTTTTTTTACCTCTCTGAAACCTGTGACACTGTCAAAATACAGAATGACTAAAACAATGCAAAAGGAAGGAAAAAAACAAAACAAAATTAGATACTGTACAATTATAATCACCAAAGACTTGGATCTGGAAAAGACATGAGAAAATGGGAATTATGGGCATGAAGGGTAGTATTACTGAACTGTTTTTTTTCTCCGTTCTTTTCTATTCCTTTATGGCTCTCTGAGTACAAAAGGGAAGAAGGATGTGGTCAGAAAAGAAGGGAATGTAAAATAAAATATGTCAATACAAAAACAATTAATAAATAAATGCCGCTACCCAACACATCCAAGGAGTCAGGCATTCAAATAGTGAGACCTAACCAGTGTGTCCCCTTGGATGTTTCCCAGCTTATTTGTCCATTTATCACCTCCCTCTTCCTTCCCTCCATCGGCTATTATCATCATAACATCCCAACTTTTTTCAGTACAGGTCTTATCTTCTCTACTGGATAACAGATTCCCAGAGGGACTTTGTTTTACTGCATTCCATTACTGTGCCCTACACAAAATTATTGCTCAATGTTTGCTGTAATGATTCAATTCCAGTTTATCAATAGGAATAAATATTTGCCATACCTTTATCTTAAGCTATAGGTCTTAAGGGATTCTATAATATTGGATCTTAACCCTGCATAACTTAAGTAGGGAGGACTTATCTAGCATGGAAATAATCTAACCATAGAAAAGCTATAGACCATTTAGTAATCAGTAGAGATGTCCTATCTCTACCTGCTCATGCCCTTCTCAAATTTGTTGTTCAGTCATTTTTCCGACTTAGTGATATTAAGAGTTTTCTTGGCAAAGATATTGGAGTGGTTTGTCATTTTCTTTTACAGCTCATTTTACAGATGAGAAAACTGAGACAAACAGGATTAAGTGAGTCACCCAGGATCACTCAGCTAATGAATGTCTGAGGCCAGATTTGAACACAGGAAAATGAGTCTTTCTGACCCTGGGCCTGGCATTATATCCACTGTACCACCTAGCTGCCTCCTTAAACTTACCTGTTATATACTTATATAAGTACACATTGTCTACCCCAACAGGGAGTTCCCTCCTTCCCTCTAGGGAAGGATTATTTTATTTCTGTATCTCTACTACTCAACACAGAGAGTAGTAGTTTAATAAATAAATGCCTTCTCATTCAGATAAACTGTAGAAATGGGGATGAGTCCTCCTGATTTGCAAGTGCCAAAGTCCTCAATGCCTGACCTGTTTATTCCAAGAGGATCCTATGGGCTTCGCAAATGGAGCCTATAAGCCTGTTATATTATGAAAGAAAAAGTATTTGGTGAATAGGCTAATCACCATTAAACATTCTAGGCAATGCCTCAAACAGCAAATGG
This sequence comes from Sminthopsis crassicaudata, assembly GCF_048593235.1. Taxonomy (NCBI): domain Eukaryota; kingdom Metazoa; phylum Chordata; class Mammalia; order Dasyuromorphia; family Dasyuridae; genus Sminthopsis; species Sminthopsis crassicaudata. The sequence goes on along the minus strand of NC_133620.1, from coordinate 130,898,591 downwards.
AAATCAACCAAATTGATTCTTTGCTGAAAATAAGTAGTTGCCATTATCTACAATGACAAAGAATGATATATAACATCCAAGGAAAATCGTTAATGAACTTGAGACTTCCTGTTTCTTAAAGTCATGGTAAAAAGAACCCAGATAGCATCCATTGCTTGTAATATTCTTGTTACTGCTAGGACAACGATTACCATACTTCCTAGGTCTGGTATCATGAACATATTTATGAGGAGGAGGGAGGGAGGGAGCGAGCGATAAAGATAAAGTAAATTCCCCCATGATTAAGAGTCCCAGGGAGGAAGCATCATTGGTTCTTTGAGCATAAAACAGGTTCCAGCACTCAGGAAGGGGCCAATAAACATAATAATGGACAGCTGCCAAAGGCATCATTTAGTGAATTGCCTGGAAAAGGAGGAGGGCCCAAGGAAGTAAAAGCCCAGAAATAGCAAGATGATTCATCAGAAAGGAAATATCTTAACACTTTCATTCAATGATTGATCAATGAGTCAACAAGACAGAAGAGAGTTTATGTTCCTCCTTCCTCACAATTTTAAATTTGAAAACTGAGGCAAGGTAAGTTCTACTATCCCATGAGTTCAAATACCAAGTTCAAATTTAGTTTCAATCAACCTTCCCTCATTGAGAAATCACTTGCACCTATACAATACATTAAATAATAATATAATCCCTTATATAATACACTATGTGCCATGCACTGTGCTGTGTTTTACAATTTTACCTCATCGGATTCCCACAACAACCCTGAAAGGTAAATGCTATTATTTTTCCCATTTTACAGATGAGGAAACTGAGGTCCAGGGTCACACAGCTAGTATATATCTGAGGCAGGATTTTTACTTGGATCTTTTTAACTCCAGGACCCAAAGTATCCACTATACCATCTAACTACAACATGAATATTTTTAAAGGAACATTTCAAAAACTAGTAACGAATGAAATGAACAGAACCAGGAGAACAATTTGTGCCATGACAATAATGAAGAGGGGACCCTAAAACTCTGAAAAATCCTTAAAGGGGAAAATCTCCTTCAACTCTGCCTTAATGATGGACCCCACCCCAAGTACAAACAGTTTCATCTTTGTTATCTGTGTGGGGTCAGCTCAGTCCTGAAACATACAGAATTCAATTCAAATTCTAGCCCTAGCTGAAACCCATCAAGGAGCCAACTTGGGACTCTACCCACAGGCTTCCTTTAGCTAAATCTCTCATTTTAAAAAGAGCCAAACTAAAATCCTCTCTTGGCAGAGGTTCCAAACATGCCATGCTATGCTTGGCACTCCAAAGGCCTCTGCCCACTGGAATACTTTTTCCAGTGCCATATTCTCTTTACTCTCACCTATTTCCTAACCAGACTAACCTTACTTCCAATCTCCATAATAAACTTATCAATCTAGGCTTTCAGGTCTGTAAATTCCTTTACAGGGAGCCTCTGCAAGGGAGTTCCCCAAAACTCCCTACCGTTGCACCAAATCATGAGGGGTTGCAGGGGAGCCAAACCTGAACCCCAAACCTGCCACTAGACCTCATTTAACTCCCTAACCACCAGAAACCCTAATTTTATTTGGGTTCCCCAAATCTAAACCTCATCAATAATACTGTAAAAACAAATGATTTTGAAAACTATTAAGAATTGTAATCATTACAATGATCATTCATGATTCAAGAATATAGATGATTCATCATGCTATCACATTTCAGGATCTTTATTAAGAAAACTCCAAATGGAATCACAAAGTCCTACATGAATGAATAACAACAATATTGATATTAACACATATATTTATCTCTTCTGGGTAAGCCATTGGAGCAACTTGCTTTGCTTAACTATGCATCTTATTTTGAGAATTTTTTTTCTTTTTTTAATAGGTGGCAAGTGGAATGAAAATAGCTTTTTGTTCATTTTTTTACAAAGAGGTAAGAAGTAGAAACAAATGTGAAATGTATGTATTTTCAGATGAAGTCACTGTATTATTAATTTTGCTTCTCTACATGACTGTTAAGAGACTTTTCATGAATTGTGAAAAATTTCTAAATACATATAATCTAAAAACAAAATGTATCAGTAAAACTGAAAGTGAGAAAAAACACAAATCTGTGCAACAAGACATTAAAGATATTTCAAGTGGAAGTGGAGGACTAGGGGGAAAAACTACATTCATTCTCTATCTTCAGACTTTGCCTTGGATGGTCATGGAGAAAAGATGTTTACTATAAACTTTCAGACGTGTGTTATAAATATCCTTTTTTTCTTCATCAGGTATTAAAGAAAGGAGATGAGGAAGAGTTTAAATTCCCATGAAAAGTGTGTGTAAGTACAAAAATAAGTACTCAGTATTTAGTAACTGAAGGGAAAAAAAAAAACAAACTGTTGAATCATTACAATTACTAAAAGAGAATGCTTTTAACTTTTTTCCCCCCCTGAGGCTGGGGTTAAGTGACTTGCCCAGGGTCACACAACTAGGAAGTGTTAAGTGTCTGAGACCAGATTTGAACTCGGGTCCTCCTGAATTCAAGGCTGGTGCTCTATCTAGCTGCCCCGCTTTAATACTTTTAAAAACTTTCTTATTTTTATTGATATCTTTTTAGTTTATCTTCATTTAAAATATATCCCTCTCTGATTTCCAAATCAGATTTATCCCTTATAATAATAGTGAATAAAAGGAAAAAGAATTTGACAAAACTAAATCAATTGAGTCTAACAATAGATGCAATATTCCACATCCACAATCCCTCACACTTCAACAAACAGGAGAAGGTATTATTTGTAGATCTTTTGTAGATCCATCTTGGCTGCTTTTAAATGGAACTATAAGGGCAAGATGGGTAAAAAGAGAAAGGAAAAATGGGGCTAGGGAAAATCTATATAAGAAATAAGCAAAGTAGGGAAGTTTAAACAAGGTAGATACATTGAAAACACAGAGGCACTGAGTTTGCTCTGGTTACCTACGGCCTAAAATTTCAACAATCAACCAACAAAGCACAATCTAATAAACATTCTAATCTTCAAAGAGTAGAAAATTTTAGAAAGTAAAGGCATGTCCTAAAATATTCCTGACTTAAAGAATTAACAGATCTACCAAAATACTCAAATAAGCATTCCTATCTTGGGAAGGGTAGGGAATCCAGAGAAGTGAAGAGTGTTACTTTTCTGGAATTCAAAAGTTTGTTTCAGTATCTTTGAACAAAGATAAGATAATTCAACAAACATTTAGGAAGCCCAGTATGCTAAGTGCTCAGAAGATACAAAGATCAGCATGATATTCTTTGCCTTCAAAATTTACTCTCTGCAAATTTTACATGATAATTATATGACATATGTAAGCAAAGGCTAAGGTCTGAGAAAATCAAGTCAGAAGGAAGATGTGCATTAAATACCACTTTTTAGGAAGTATTATGCTAAAAGCTATGGAAACAAACAAACAAAAAAAAAAAGACAAACAATAGATCTGCTGGGTTTCTTGAGATGAGGTAAAAAGTAAGAGATTAGGGAAAGGGAAGGAACATCCTAGGAATTTTCCTAGCTCTGGGGAGCTAGAAAAGAGATTTATCTGGCAGTCATGATGCAATTTGTGAATTTGGTGGGACCCATGTGTAGAAAATGAGATAAGTTCCAAACTTACTTCTTCAGAGATCAGTGGTAGAGGAGTGTATGAACCAAAGATTCTGGAGAAAATATCTGTACATTTGTTCTTGCTATATGTCCAAAATAAATAACCTATGGAAAAGCCTTTTGACAATAAGGGCTTTTAGTGATTGATCTTAACAAATGAAAGGGACAGAGTGGGGACTTGAGTCAATAACAATATCAAAGACACCCCCTACAGTACTCAGGATACTTTAGAACCCTAAGGGAGAGGCAGCAGCCTGTCCTAGAGTGTGGCTCATATGCTACCCCAATTTGAAGATTATTCTCCTAGCTAAAGAAGAAGTAAAGTGAGTCACCAACTATGATCTTTATTATCTATTAGGAAGTAAATAGAATGTAAATTCTTCTAAAATTGAGTCATCTCCAATTATTACTTTTATATTTACTTCTTTCATTAAAAAAAAAAAAAAAACACCTTAGGCTAGATGTTATATTTTCAATTCTTAGTAAGCTTCTATAAATTCCAAAACTAAGCCCAACATCCCTAAAAAGGGCAATCTTCAGATATGGCAATTCAGCAGCAGAAAGAAAAACATAATGTCTGAATAAAGCAGACCTAGGGAATGAATCACCATAAGCATCAGTAACATCTAATCTCTAGGATTTATCTAAGTACTATGTGACATTAAGTACTTTCTTATAAAGGGGTGACATCACTAATTCAAAATACACAGTTTCAGTACCCATCCTCAGTCATTTGCATGCTTTAGGTTATGATGGCCATGGATTTTTCTCTCATCCAGTTGCCTTCTAATGCTCAGTCCAGTATTAGGAATTGCTGGTGAGACAGAGGGATAAAGATGGTGGCATAGCAACAGAATGATACTAAAGGGTCTAAGTGTTTCTTAAAAGAAATATCTCCTTAATATCTAGCTACGGAGTTGATCTGTGGTCTTCAGTACCTCTCCCAGGGAGTGTAACTACTCCAGGTAGAGATCATCTAGTCTAATCTCCTCATATATTTACAGATGATGAAACTGGGGGAATTTAAGTGACTTGCCTTAAGATGAAAGTTGTACCAGAAGCAAGCAGAATTTGAACATAGGCCCTCTGAATCAAAAACCACTATTCTTTATAGTGTACTAAACTGTCATGTGAAGAAATAGCCTTATATATTCCATTATAATTGCTAGAAGGAAAAGAGAAGTTATATGGAAAGTGAATAATTTTTTTCTTTTGTCAGCAACTATCTATCTATAGGCTCCTGATTAATGAATGACCTGTTTCTCCTGCAAATAGGGGAAAAAAGTTTTAATATTTTCTTTCAACTTTCCTGAAAGCCAGTCTAGCTGTTTAAATCAATGGATTTGCAGTTCCTAGGACTGAGCTGGGATTTCACCCAATGTATAATAGTTACCTAATAGGAGTTATCATTTTAATGGAAGGGGATATGAGCATCTCTGATGAACAAAGGAATAATCTGGCCTGAACCATATTCTTGTTGTATATTTTATTGTTCTCTATATTCTACCATTTGGATGATTAGTGTTTGAAAGATTGATGCTCTCTTCTGAACAGGACATTAAAGTCTTCCCTTTACTTGGTCCCACAGAATGGGAATTGAGTAAAGGAAAAATCCTCATCACAATGTCCATCTTTCAGGCTCTAAACAATTACATTACCATAACAACTAAAACTGACCATTTTCTTCTCATAATTATTTTTCTTCCATAAGAGTTTTATCAGAGGTTTGTATACATGGTTTTCCTTCCAGGAGATTCCTTCTACAGGGTCCTGAATTACTCTTCAGTATATCATATTTTATTTAAGTCCATTCATGAATTCCAGGCAACCAAATTATTTGCACCATTTGGGACAGGACCTGGGATTTCATTGGTTCAGAGAACTCTACTGAATAAACCCTTCATCAATATAGAGGAGTACTTTTTCCTGCCACTTAGAATATTATAGAACTATCAGGAATATCAAGAAGTCACAAAGCTACTAATTATCTGAGGTTGGATTTGAATCCATGTATTCACGACAACAAGGTCAGCACTGTCTATAACATAACTCTACCCTGCTGCTATCTGAGAGTACAGTATATGCCATATCCATTCACCATTGTGTAGCAGCAAGAAAAAAGGTTTTAGAATGAGAGGCCTAAAGTTTATTAAAGTATCATTTAGGTTTTTTATTTGTAATCTTGAGCAAGTAAACTCAGTTAAATTCAACAAGCATTTGTTGAGTATTATAAAACTTTTTCAATTTCTCTAGAAATGTTAATAAATAAAAATATTTCTCTAACTTAAAAACCAACTTTTTTAGGCTTTTCATTTTTCAAAATAGTACAAAAGAACAAAAGGTCTTTATTGGGGAGATGTTTTAAGGGTACAAATCAAACACTGAGCAAAGAGGATTTTGTCTTTCCCACTTCTTAAACTAAGATTCAGTTAGGGGCAATGGTCTCTTCTACATTTGGAAAGGATCAACATATGGATCAGAGGGCAGAGGACCTTTTGATAACTCTAGAAAAATAATTGAGGGGAGTGGTCTAATAAAAAGGTGAGTAGTTGACTAATAACCAGTTAACTATTCTGTTTGTTGAAGTAGAATATTAACCCATACTCTACATTTTTAATATTACATTTTCCTTATTCACTGTTGCTATAGAGAGATGTCTGGAGGCAAGGAATAGTATACTAATGTTGATATTTCCTCAAGATAAAAAAATGCAAATTTTTTTTGCAAAAAAAAAATTTATAATAATGATAAATTAATAAAATTATTTCTTCTGAATTTGTATTAAAAGCACAGCATTTGGGGCAGCTAAGTGGCGCAGTGGATAGAACACCAGCCCTGAATTCAGGATTCAAATCTGGTCTCAGACATTTAACACTTCCTAGCTGTGTGACCCTGGACAAGTCACTTAACCCCAGCCTCAGGGGGAAAAAAAAAAAAAAGCACAGTGTCAATTTTTTTCCTTGATATTACCTATTTTTGTCAGGCACTTCATACCTTTGGGTCTTAGTTTCTTCATCTGAAAAATAGATGGTTTGGATTACATTATTTAAGATATCTCCAACAAAGGAGACTTAAGAAGATGGAGCCAGATAGGAAAAACTAGGAAAGGGTTATGCATATCCAGGATGAAAGGATGAGTATTGAATGCTGCAGGGAGGTCAAGAAGTATGAGGACTAAGAGATCCTTAGTAACTTTGGAAAAGATACTAAGAGTTGAATGATGAAGTTGGATACCTGATTGTTGAAAGTCTAGAATAGAATGTGAGGAGAAAAGTGGAGACCCTGAGAACAGATCGATG
>NC_133620.1:130574160-130589160 GCF_048593235.1 Sminthopsis crassicaudata | reverse complement strand
CTTCTGTTTCAGATTCCTCTGAGGCCTGGCTACATATCAAACATTTTGAGAAGAAATCCGACAGCATATATAGATACAGAGAAACAAATACACTTATTATTCTCCTTTTCTCTTTCTAAGAAGAGGTTTTCACTCAGAATGATGAGTTAGAAGCTAATCGTGAAGCCTCTCAATTAACAAGTAGTCACAATAATGTGTGCTGATGACAGGGGAAATGACACTGAAGAACAATGTCAATGATAATACTTTAAGTGCTTAGAGAAGAAGGACTGCTCAATCAAATGCTTTTCAAGGCCCAGAGTCCACCTGCAAAACTGCTCATTTGCCTTTAAAAAGAGTTATCATTATCATGTAGGTAAGACTCAAACATTTTTTGACACATTTTTTTTTTTAACATTTGATTTGCTGGCTAAGTACAAAGATATATATATATATATATATATATATATATATATATATATATATATATATATATATATATATAGATATCTATCTATCTATCTATCTATCTATCTATATATCTATCTATCTATCTGTAGCGCAACAGAGATTATGGTATTTTTTTTAAACTTTAAGGGATTGTAGAAGCAATCTAGTCCAACCCTTTTTTTTTTTTTTTTTTTTTTTTTTTTTTTTTTTAAGACTCAGAGAAAGGAAATGACTAAGTTTCTGATTAGTCCCTTAAATTAACAGTCATTGCTAATAGTGACAGTCTTCTTTTAGGCCTTTTATCCCCTTTACCCTTTTCAGATATGTTTCAGTTAATACCTACCTGTCTCACCTAAGCAGAACAGCTGTTCTGGTCAGCCCTGCTCATTTTAGGCAGAGGGTCTGGCCCACAAATTCTTCTTAGAGTCTGGCCCACAAATTCTAAGAGATTTTTTCAAGTGAGATGAAAGAACATAGCTTTTTAGGTTGTGCTTTTAAATAGAGTCTAAAATCTAAAAACTGTAAGTTGATGGAAGTAAAAGATTGAAGTAAAACCTGATAGTTCAATTTAGATGACAGAGGCCATTCCTCTTCAAACTGAAACTTACAGAAGCCAGCAAATAACCTTAATACTCAATAAATCCTAATGAAAAAATGCGCTGAGTGAAGTGAGCAGAACCAAGAGAACATTGTCCACAGCATCCTGATCTATATCTTGCTACTGGACCCAGATGGTTCTGGAAGCAAAAGTAAGGCTGGTCCCTTTGCACAGCTCTCCCTCACTTGAATCACTTGATATTGTGGTCCTCTTGGAGAAGGAAGGACAAATAACAGGACAGTGTCTGGTACAGAGGAAGTGCTATGCTTTTTTCATTCATCTTTCAGTTCAAGAAATTAGTCTGCAACATGAGGAGGTTGTCTCAAACACCTTCTGAGATCCTTTTCAGATTTACCTCCAGACCCATCAGAACAGACCCACATAATGGGAGAATACGGGCCACGCTACCAAATGGCCCTGTCTCCCTCACAAGCCCATTCTTCTTTTGTACAGGAAAAGGAACCTAGGAAAGTGCACCCATTCTGCAGATTTACCAAAAGTAAGGAGGCAGCATTTTTTGGCTAACAGCCCATCCCATTCTCCCAGATGCCTCATGCAGAAGCTCAGACACACTGCAGAGAGACGCATTTCATCAGATTTTTGAGGAGGCCCATTTTCCTCAGGGTCATTCACAAAGAATCCCTCAATTACCCCAGAAGTAGACTGAATTTATTACCCTCAATCCTTCCCAATAAACCAGAAAACTTCCTCAATGTAAGATACCTGATCATTGATCTATGACTCAGAAATGCGAGCTAAGTATGCTTTAGAAGAGATGGCAGAAGTGATCTTCACTATATACTATATATATACTCACAATATATACCATATTCTCTAAACTAAAAACCTATGGGCTTGCCGTTCTCAAAGACACATTTGTACTTGGGGAAATATACTGTAGCTGCTTATTTTTAGGCTTTTTTTTTTTTTTTAAGCTTCCATACTTAGTTCCTACATAGTCTGCCTACTGTTTTAGCTGTTACCATTCACTCTCCCTCCCCTGTCAGTTTCTAAGGATTATTCAATTATCCTTTTCTATTTGACAGAATTCACATCAAATGCAAACTATATGAGCCCAGGATTTTGCTTTAGCTGCTGCAAAGATGGGAGGGGAAACCGCTCAGTGGCAGTAAGTAGCTGTAATTGCTCCAACCTTTGCCAAGGTTACCTCTCTCAAGGTGCCCCAAATGTAAGTGCTTTTGTATTTGGATCTCGCGGCTGCTTTGTCTGTGTTCCTGATGTTTTCAAATTATTTTCACTTAAGAAAAATACTTTAATATATTTTCATTCCAATTGCATGATGGTAATTATTCTTCTAATTCTGATTAAATGACAGGATAAAAGAAACCTTTGTTTTCACTGGGGTAATTTGTTGTTCAATAAATGTACCTAATTTTCTGTGGATGGAGAGTTCATATTATAAGCATCAAGCTGTCTTCTTTCATTAGCAATTTATAAAGCTCTTATTAGACTGGTAAAATTCACACAGGAGAGAAAAGATAAGTTATTGTTAATCAATTTCTAATCTAATCTCTTCAACACTTACATGAATACAATGTTATGCTTCATCAGAGGGCTTTTTAGTCTCACTCCAAGTCATTATGTTAAATATAGTTTTATTTGATAATTAGCAAATTTAAACTTTAAATTGCTTATAAATCATATTTATCATGTTACTCACCTATTCAAAAACCTTCATTTGCTTCTTATTATTTACCAAATAAAGTTCAACCTCCTTAATCTTAGGGTAATAGTAAAGACAGGACAATGCACCACTGTTTTGGGGGGCTTCAGACCGCCATAGGTTGATGTCTCACAGGTTGCCTCTTTTCTGGACATATTCCATTTTTCTGTTGTACATATTTTTCTTGCCTCTTTTCTAGAACTTTTCATGGAAGCTTCTAGTCCCACCTCAATGGTCAATAGTTGGCATTTCAGTCATTGGGACCAAGCAGATGAGTTTGCCAAAGAGCTTTTCCTTCCTTATAAAACTTCTGACCTTGTGTATCCTGGGGAATTGTTCTGTTTGGTGGAATGGAATGTAGATATATCTGTACAAAAATTTCAGTGTTTAAAACCTGGAATTATTTGGGTACCAGGTCCAGAGGGTTCCTCCCATCTTTGCTTCCTCTTACTTTTTGTCCTTCCCTAGTATCCCAAGGTTTACCTGAACTATTTCTTTTCTCACTATTCCAAATCTACTCAAAGGTAAAGGTACTGTGATAAGTCTTACATTCACAAATAATAATAATGTTCCCTAAGCAACAAACCTTTGTTAATACTTACTAAACATTAGGTAGCACAGTACCATTGGAGGCACAAACGTATAAATTATTAAAGTTAAAAAGACCAATTTAAAAGGGATAAATGTAAATTCTTACACAATGATTAAAAAATCCAAGTACATTTTGGGATTAGAAAAGCAGTATACATATTTTAAAAAGTCTAAGAATTTGCATAAATTACAAATTTAGTGTGTCAGTAGTGTGATGTGGTAAAAACAATTTTAAGATAAAAATTTAAAAGATTAATTCCTTTTCAAAAGGAGTAGCTCAATACAAATTGCCAAGGAATTTTAGGTCTAACAGAACCGTAATTCTCAAAACAATATGGAAAAAGGCAATTGCATGGGCACAAAAATATAACCTAACTTATCTTTTACTTTTTTCTCATGACATGATGCTATTTTTGATGGATTGCACAGAGTTGTTATAACTGAAGATTCCACAATGAAGTACATGATGTCCCAATCAATGGGACTATCAACCTAGTCTTTGTCTTTAGGCTGCATTAAGTAACAGAAGTACAGCGCTAAGAGTAATGGAAATTAATTTGACTTGTTCAACTTGTATCCCAAAGGTCTTAGTAAAGGGTTAAACTTAAAACTTTACTGAGACACTGTATATGATGGTTTACTTAAAATTCATCTTTAAGGAAGTTGTTCTAGTCCCTGAGGGAGTTGAGAAGAGTGTTGGCTAATTACTGTGAACTTTCTCTTTGCAGATATTGGGGTATAGTAGGATGAGCACAGAAAATTTGGGCTTAAATACTGACTCTGACTCTTAATAGCTCAATGTTTCTGGACAAGTTATTTCACCTCTTATTTGTAAAATGAAACCTGACAATTTATATTATCTAAGCTGTAAGAGAAATACTTTGTAGAACTTTAAAAGTTTGAAACTACAACTCATTGTTGTTACTATTCCCCAATGCCATGATGATGGCAATGGCATCATCCCTTGAGGAAAAAGGAGCTGGCAATGGTTTAGGTGCAGCCCCTCTTATGAGTAGGTTGTTATATAGTTAAGGCAAGGGCCACAACACTGGGCCTAAGAATTCCCCTACCTTTGACACTAGGAAGTACTTTATAATGTCCCCACACTGTGGGGGACATTCCTTTTGTGTGTATGTGTGTATGTGTGGGATTGCTTGTTTTATTTTTTGCTATTGTTATTTTTGAAAACGGTAGGGAGAAGAAACTAAAATATGTAACATCAGTGTAGGGTAGGGAGAAAATATTGCAGGTAGCAGGGGTTTAATAGGACTCTTTGAATCTTGTTATTTATGAGAGTTTGTTGTGGTATAACAGATATATTAAGCACTTGTACTAAGGACTTTGTAAATAATATTTTTTAATCCTTACAAAAATCCCATGAAATAGATGCTATTTTTATTTGAAACTATGCCCAAAGGACTATCACCAGTGTCATTACTGAGCCTGTATCCCATGGAGATCATAAGAGAGGAAAAGGACCCACGTTAGCAAAAAATGTAGCAGCTCTTTTTGTAGTAGCAAAGAATAATGACTGAATAAGTTATGGCATATGAATGTGATGGAGTATTCTTAGTCTATAAGAAATTATGAGCAGGCTGATTTCAGAAAAGCCTGGAAAGATTTACATGAACTGATGCTGAGAAAGGAAAAAGAACCAGGAGAACCATGTACAAACTAATGGCAAGATAATGTGATGATCAACTATGATGTAATGATCCAAGTCAGTTCCCAAAAACTAGGGATGGAAAATGTCATCTGCATCTAGAGAAAGAACTATGGAGATTCAATGTGGATTGAAGCCTATTTTCACCTTTTTTTGTTTTTGTTTGCTTTTTCTTTCTTTTTTTTTTTCTTTTCCCTTTTGGTCTAATTATTCTTGTACAACATGACAAATGTGGAAATATGTTTAAAAGTATTGTACATGTGTAACATATCAGATTGTTTGCTGTTTGGGGGAGTGGGCAGTAAGTGTGAAGGACAAAAAAATTGGAACATAAAATCTTAAAATAAATGTTGAAAACTATCTTTACATGTATTTGGAAAAATGAAATACTATTGAGGAAAAAATGGTGCTACTATTATCCTCATTTTAAAATTGAGGAAACTGAGGCAAATAAAGGTGATAGGTTTAATCTAATGTCACATTTGAATTCTGTTCTCCAACTTTGGACTCAGCAGTTTTTATATTTCACCATCTTCCTGGTGAGATTGTATCTTTGCTATGGAAACATGAGATTGCACTGATAAATACAATCCTGACTTAAAAGAAATATTTTTCCTAAGCATTTTTTGGTTTTAATTTTATTTAGGTATTAGCTTTTAGAAAATTGAGAAAAACTCACAAGATCACATTACAATGTTTTAACTTGTGATTTCATTCATATACATACTCCTCATATTACATAATGAAACAGCCACATCTTCTCAAACTTACTTTCAATTCTTTCATAGATTGTCTACATATAGATACTAAGTTTGCTGCAAAGAATTATATATCTTTTGACATTGGTAGCTCTTGGTAGATTTTCCTTTACTGTCTTTAAATGATATACCCATCTCCTTTTCTCATCATACTGACATATTGACATTCTGACATTCTGATGACATCTTAGGCAACTCTTCCTTGGAAATAGGTTACTTATGATCAATCACCTTGTGCCTCTTGTCCCACTGGAGATACTTAACTTTCTTCACAGATTGTTGCATTTCACAATTTCTAATCAGACAGTGACTGTACTTTAATTTTTCCCCCATTTTTATGCTAATACATATTTATGGAATAAGATAAGAATTTCCATAACATAGTACAATAAAAAAGATGATTATACCTGAAATTGCAATTTTACTAAGCACAACTTATTATTCCTTTCAAATATACCAAAAAAACCTATCTTGTACATTTCTTTTTCTTCCTTCATTTTTTCTACTCTCCTCCTTCACTCTCTCTATATATAAAATTATTCTATACATACTTCTATTTATCACTTCTCTGGTAGCAGATGGTATCTTTCTTCATATGCCCTTTATAGTTAATTTGGTTGCTTAAGTACTCATCAAAAGTTACTCTTAAAATAATATTGCTCTTACTGTATACAATTTTCTCTTAATTCTGGTTTTGCTTTTTATTGTTTCATGTGTTTCCATGTTTTTCTAAGATAATTGAGCTTATCATTTCTTATAGCACAGTAGTCTTCTATCATAATCAGACAGCAAAACTTTTTCAGTTATTACCCAATTGATGGGTACCCCTGCAATTTTCAGTTCTTTGCCACCACAAAGAGAGGTGCTATAAACATTTTAGTACATATAGGGTTCTTTTCATTTTTGAAAATAGATCTAGTCCCAGTATTGTTGGATCAAAGGGCATATGCAGTTTAATAACTCTTTGGGAATAATTCCAGATTGTTTTTTGGTTCCCCATATTTTGCCCACTGAAGGGATCATGTTATCTATCTTTGGTACTCTGTCCTACCAAAAAAGGTAACCTTATTAATTTGGTCATTTTGTTCTTCTAAAATAATGTTAAGATCTTCTTACTACTGTGTACAGTCCCAAAAGCATCTGATGAGATATAGGCCTTGGCCCCTGGCCTTACCATCTGCCTTGCTACTAACCCCCTACGATACTTCAGACCTTATCACCCATCTTACTTACTATATCCCACAGCTCCTAGCACTGCCATCATTATTACTTAAATAACCTACAGACCTCTGGTTCTTGCAATTCTCTGTACCCTTAAGATTTTGAGGTTTTTCTTTTGGCCCCAAAGTTGGACTTACTTTTATGTATCGTTTGTACCTCCATGATTTTAATTATAAAATAGCTAACATTTATATGTAACTTTAAAGTTTACAAAGTAGTTTTTTTTAAATATATTATCTCATTTAATTCTCCTTGGAAGTGAGATAAGTCTACAATTATCCCTATTTTATAGAAGAAGAAATTTAGGGTGATAAAAAGAACATATATTATTTTCTCCACCTGAAATGCCATCTCTTTTATTCCTATCCAAATGATATATCAAGTGTTAAAATCTCTAATATCATCTATGCTCATTTGTTTCACATTTTCTTTGAATTTCTTGTTTGTCCTGAGAAATCCAATTCTCTGGTTGTCCACATCATGAAATTTAGCACATGATATCCTATTTTTTGCATGTTTCTACATGTTTGTAACAGGAATTTTATTTTTCTAATTTTCTTGCGTGGAGGAAGATTTGGGAGAAAGCAAATATGAAAATAAATCAAAGTTGAACTAAAATCTATTTAATTAAAATTTCTTTCAAGTATCTATCTTTTGTGGATTATATCTATGGCACACACAGAAATATACGTAGATAAAACAAATTTAAGTTAATGATGAACACCATGGGTAACCAAGGTGGGTGTTAGGTATTTGCATTATTCAGTGATCACAACTCTGCCCTGTTCTTTAGCCTATTATTCAAATATTTTTACATTTTCTAGTAACTACATACAAGTCAAACACTTATTCTCTGACACAGCATTTACTGTATTAGAGACCATCCTTGAACTCCTCTGCCCATTTGGGTCATTCTTACTGTGGTCGTACTTTCTTGTTCTATCTCTGTGTCATATCATTCTCTCGGGTTACATTATTCCTTTTTCTATTAATCTTAATAGTGGAGTAACTTTTTTTTTTTTTTTTTTTTTGGCTGAGTCAATTGAGGGTCATATAGCTAGGAAGTGATAAGTGTCTGAGGTCAAATTTGAAGTCAGGTCCTCCTGATTTCAGGACTGGTGCTCTATCCACTGTACCACCCCTCTGGAGTAACTTCTTTACATCATAGCTTTGGATGATTCTTCTTTTAGCTCAATAATATTGTTGAATCCAACAACTGGCATCTCCAATAGTCAGGTCAGACCCACAGTGCCACTGTAGTTTTTGCAAATATTCTTGACATATGATTTCAGAATTTTCTGCTTTCAGAAACTTCACAAATTCAAATGCAGGTCTTCTGATATTTTCCACTAAATTACACATTTTGTCTAGCTCAGATGCTGGTCAGCATTTTAGAGATTATGTAACACAGGCAGTGGAAACCTCTACTGATTACTGTCCGGGAGAACAGAGATGCTATATTGAAAAGATTCCTGATGTGGCCTAATAATATTTTTCTGGTATGGGAAATCTATATACAGCACTACCCATGTTTGAAGCATCTTTTTCTGATTTAAACATACCGCTGAGTTTTCCTAGTGAGAGTCCTTCTCTGAACAGAAAATCTTGAATTTTAAAAATTAACTCCTCCACCTTGGAAGATGGTTTAAGAAATCAATTTTGAAGTACTATGCTCTATTGTGATTGTATAAGTGATTTTTGAACGATCAGCTAGGTCTGATAATTCATACAACAATAAGTGATCCTGATTTTATCCTACCAAATATTACTTGAGTTCTCCAGTTTTTTTAACCCTTTCTTAACAATCATCTGACATTCTTATTTTTATTCTCATTCCTAAGATCATTTTTTTTGGGTATATCCATCAACTCACAATCTTAAATTTAACCAACCTTTATATTTTTCAAATTATTTTATTTAGCAAGGCAGTTATGCTAAACTATTAGGCATGCAGTATACATTAATAATGAAACATAGATATATGCAATTAATATGTATCTAGTAAAGTAGTAAAACAATCAAATTAAGGTCAATTTGCCAGACATTTATGATTCCATAAATTTTTATTTTAAAATTTAGATCAATATGAGAGAAAACATCTATAAGAAAGAAAAATTGTAGAAATCCTAAATATATATCGTGTGTAACAGAATTTAAGTGTCTAACACCTCATGTGCACTGTGTGATTGGAAATGTAACTGGCTCATTTTCTCTGTTGATTCTCTTATCCCTATTTCTAAGATAGTCCTTGACTATGTTTTCATATTTTCTCACTAATTAATAAAATGGCAATATTTCTGTCATTGATTCAATTAGCTTTGGTTCCTATCCTACTCTTAAATGTTTTTTACTCAATAAGCTAAAGAAAATGTTGCTATCAGACCTTATGATTTCCTATATTTAAATATGTAATACCTATTACATACTTTATTAATAATATAACAAACCATAAAATTAAAATATAACAGTTTAAAATGTATCAGCTATGAGAAAGATCATATACAGAATTTCTTTTAATTATCAATGATACTGCTGACCTCTCTTCAATTCTGAAAGCACAGGACTACCATTCATCTCTCTCAGGATACCAATTAAAGCATCTTCTCAAGAAATCTTTGCATAATGTTTCTTAGAATGATACAAGTTAAAACTGTTTTGTAAGAAAGATGTTCTCTTAGTCCTTTCTGTCCTCTTATGATCTCTTTCCAACCATCACTGTTAATCTCCAGAATGATAATTCAACTATTATTTTGTAAAGTTCTCTTGTTTCTTAAACCTATGATAACAGAAACCCCAGTGTATGTGAGAGAGTGTCTACTGAAACTGGTATTATACATTCATACAAACACATATGTACATATAACACCTAGTACAGTGGTATACAATGGAGAGCATTGAACGTGGAGTCACAGAACCTATATTCTAGTCCTTGCTCTCTTATTTAAGTAGTATTGTGTTATTTTTCAGTTGTGTCCTACTCTTGGTGACCCCATTTGAGGTTTTTTTGTTAAAGATATTGGATTGGTTTGCCATTTCCTGGCTCATTTTATAGATAAGGAAATTGAGGCAAAGAGAGTTAAGTGACTTGCCCAGAGTCACTAGGCTAGTAACAATCTAAGAATAGATAAGAACTGAGAAAGATAAGTTTTCCTGATTCTAGTTCAGTATTCTATTCATTGAGCTAGTTAGCTGCCTCTACCTATTACTTAAGATCCATATAATATCTAGGCAAGTGGATAAACCTTTCTAAGACTTCCTAGTGCTTTCAAATGTAAAATGAAACAGACTAGAAAATCTCTACAATCCTTTTTAATCTGTAGTTATATTATCATAAATATGTAATTTTGTTCGTATTTCATCTAATTAAAAAAAACCCTCCAGTATAGAATCTGTCTTTTAGAATAAAGTTCTATTTGGATATGTTTTTCTGTTTACCTAATGGGAAAGCAATAGGACAACAGGTAAGGTCTACTGAAACAATGTACCCATTCTTTTAAAGTATTCTAATTTTCAAACCCAGCAGGCCCAATTTATTTAAAAAGGTTAGCCTGAGATAGTGGAATTCTCATTGCAGAAAGGCAATTTAACCAAAATGCTCTAACCTAATTGCACAGAATAGTCATTTGTATAAGCAGCTAGCCTGGTATTCAGGAGCCGGAAATGCATACAATTAAAGCCAAGTGAAAATTATTTGAAGACTTGCCATTTTTTGATAGCTTCTTTAGAAAAGTACAAGAAACAAAGCACTTTACTTTCATTTTCCCAAAAGCAAGATACACAATATATACCAATGTATTATCTAGGCACTCTGCTGTTGTATAGAGATGAATGCATTATGGATGTAAAACAGATTCTTCCACAATGTATGGGGATACAAAGGAAAGTACTTAAAACTGAACTAAATTGTCTTTGATATCCCTTAATGGCTGTGTTTCTGCAGTAATGAACGTATAAATAAATTAAAGAACTGGGTTTTAAGACTATTCTAGTGCCTTAAAGACTATAAGATTTGGAATCAGAAACTCCGGATTCAAAACTAGACTCTGACTCTTACTAGGCATAAGACCCTGGATAAGTCATTTAACTTTTTGAATTTCAGTTTCCTCATTCAATTAAATTCAGGAAAAAAAAAAAAGCAAGAAAAAGAGAAAAAAGGCCAATTCTTTTAGCTACAAAGACAAAAAAAGGAAAGAATTTCTTCTCTTAAAGATTTTATTTTTGGAGGTAGCCAATGGGAAAACATATATATATATTTTATAGATGAGTTTAAAAATCACACACACTTATTTTCAGGAAATGCAATGCTTAGGGTTAACATACTAGGACTCAGGAATGGTGGCATTGAAGATGCATTTTGAAACAAACAAGTACAGTTAAAGAAGGATAACATTCTAGCATTGGCAGGCAGAGGAAAGGAAAAGGTTGTAACACAATAAAACAGGTTGAAGACAGAATCCTGTATAATGGGAAACAGCAAGTAGGTTTATTTGGAATATAGATTATATGAGGGGTAATCATGTATAACCAGTCTGGAAGGTAAAGCTGGAGCAAGATTGAGAACAGTTTAAAATGCCAGGTGGGAATGGAAATAATAGGGAGCCACTGTGTTAGGAGAGCAGTGATCATTCAAATAAGGCTTTACAAATATCAGTTCAGCAGCTGTGTGGAGATTGAGTTGGAGAAGGGGGAAAGATTACACATAGGGAGACCACAGAAAGCAAAATACCATTCAGAGTAACTAAAAATGGCTAAAATAATCAATCAACTGCAACCTATATAGCTATAAATTGCAAAAATATTCTTTAAATAACTAAATAACAACTTAAGTGGAGGAATATTCAATGTCCATGGCTATGTTAAGCCAATGTTAAAAAATGAAAATACTACCAAAATTTATTTAAAGACTTAATGCTATGCCAACCAGACTACTAAGTTTATACTTTTTAAAGCTAGAAAAAATTAAAAAATTCACTTTGAAGAAAAAATTCTGAAATAGTGAAAAAAAATAGAAATATGGGGAAAATAGCAGTTAGTTCCAGGCCTTAAATTGTATTATAACATAGTAACCAAGAAAACTGTTTGGTATTGGTTCCAAAAACAGAAAAGAGGATCAATGAACCAGACTAGACCGAGAAGAAAAACAAATTATACTATAAACTACAATAAATTTAAAATTATATGTAACTTGAATATTCATCATGACATTAAAAAATTAGAGAAAAATAAGATCAGATATCCTGCTATAAATTCTTAAACAAAAGGGAGAGTCAATGATAAAAGATAAAATAGTTAATTTTGATTGTGTATAATTGAAAAGATTCTCATAAACCAAATAAATGCAACTAGAATAAGATGAGAAATGGTTGAATAGGAAAAAAAAGTTTTCATCTATTCTCTCTGATAAGGATTTGTTTTCTAAGAGACATACAACTAACAGAAATATGTTTGATTAAAAGCCAGTAAGTCAATACGTAAATGGTCAAAGGATGAACAGTTTTCAGAACTGCAAACTACAAAATCATATTAAAGAATGTTCCAAATCATTAATAAAATGAGAAAGTTAAGAAAAGCAATTCTGAAGTTTTAACTTATAACTCTCAAACTATAAAAGATGACAAAAGATGCAAACAGTAAATGTTGGAGGAGTTGTGGAATGGTAGGAAAACGAATCCATTATTGTAAGAACTGTTATTTCATCCAACCATTCTAGAAAACTCTTTGTAGTTAGTGGAGAGAGGGATTAAAATGCCCATATTTTTAAATGCTGAAATACCACTGATAAAAAACATTCTTTAGGAAGGTCAGTTATAAAAAAGAAAGACTCAATATAGATCAAAATGTTTATAGCAACACTGGTGTAGTAGCAAAGAACTAGAAACAAATTAGATCGAAATGAAGTGGAAAATAGTTAAACTATTCTGAAACTGTGTGAAAGTATTAGAACTTTGGACTCCTTTACACTGTTAAAAATTACAAAAGAACCCAAAGAACTTTTGTTTACGTGAGCTTTTTTACTTGATATTTTATCATATCAGAATTTTAAAAGTCCTGTAGTCTACATAAAAGTCCTATTTGACTACTGTCAAAATAAAAAACCCTTGGAAAGTGATTCAAAGAACCCCAAGTATTCTCAGACTATACTCTGAGAAGTGTCGTAAAACAATATTATTGTGCTAGAAGAACAATTAATATGATGAATAAAGAGAGGTATGGGAAGATTTGTGTGAATAAAGCAAAAAGAAGTAAGCAAAAGCATGAAAGCGATATATTCATAATGCCTACAACACTGTAAAAGGAAAGAACAGGAACAAAACAATATGGAAGAGGATTCTGAGTGACGCAGTGAATAGAAATACATACGTGAAGTCAGGAAGACAGACTTCAAATGTAGCTTCTGACTCTTATTAGCTCTGTGACTTAATCTTTGTCTGCTTCAGTTTCTTCATCTATATAATGGAAATAATAATAGTACCTCCCTCCTAGGGTCCTTGTGAAGATTAAATGAAACAATATTTGTAAAATACTTAAAAAACCTTGCAGGATTTGTAAATGTTATTATTGTAACAATGCAAATAAATAAAACTGCTGTAAATTTATGTTGATCGTGCTTGGTCCCTAAAAAGAGATATGAGAAGACTCCTATTCTTTCAATTCGAACTTTATTTGCTAACATGGAGGATCATGGGAAAGAAGCACTACATAAAATGTCATGTTTCTGACCTATTGATTAGTTTCCTTGAATTTTTTTATTCTTGGTTGTAAGGGCTAGTTCTTAGATTCACAGGGAAAAATAGATGATGCAAAAATAAATCATTGCAATGTTGTTTGCAATTAACTCATCATTGTGAGTTCAAATCTGGCCTCAGACATTTACTTGCTATATGATCTTAAGCAAGTCAGTTGACCCTATTAGTTCCTCATCTGTAAAGTGAACTAGAGAAATAGCAAACCATTCCAGTGTATTTGCTAAGGAAACCCCTGAAAGGGGTCATTAAAAACCAAAGATAACAGAAAACAACAAAACATGGTGGTGGTGGGTTTTAGGGGAATTTTAGGTAAGTCACTTAACATCTGTCCACGTCAGCTTGTCATCTATAAAATAGGAACAATAATTGCACCTACCTATCAGAGTTTTTGTTTGGAAAAAATGAGACATTGCTGTTATTTTTATGTTGTTATTGCTAGTTTCAAAAACTAGGTAGGAAACCTTGGAATTTTTGGATCCTTAAGGATGATAAAAAATTAGTATTCTGGAAGCTTAAAAAGATTCTACTGGTTTCCAAGAATTTATTCTCGACTTAAGACAGGTGTGTTATTCATGAAGGACTTTAATCCCTGACAATTTTCCAAAAATACTGAAGATGCACTGCTTGTGTCAGCAGGGTATTCCAGACATTGGAGCCTCATGACCTGAACTTGTACTTCAACTTGTATCACCAATATATAGAATTCTGAGCTCATAGGTCAACAGGGAAAGGAAAAGCGCAGGCAGCAAGTTGCTCGGTCACTTTGTGACTCGAGTGGCAGATGGGCTGTGCTTTTAGAAAAAAAAAAAAAAGAAGGAGGAAAATCTACCAACTGGTGAAGAAAATGTGAATCTGAGGAAACAATATCTCACTTTGGTGAAGACAGCTCCTGCCGCTGCATACATTAGGATCTTTGGAAAAGCTGGGACTTGCTGTGAGTGTTCACCTAAGGTACAGCTCTGAATTTCTCCCCTTACACTCACATACATAAATGCACATATCTACATCTTAATCACTGGGAAACAACAACAACAACAAAAAACAAAACAAAACAAAAAACACTAAATGGATTGTCAAAATCTCCAAAATAATTAAATGAATTTTTAAAAAAGGAACTAAGTAGACAGAAGTAATTCAATATCATTTGAAAAGGGTAGAGGAGAAGAAGCTGTAATGGAAAGTACTTTGGAAAACAAAAGTGGGAACAAATCAGTCATTTTTATTATTAAAATGCTCTGACTCAAAGATATTGGAGCTCTGTCAGCAATTAATGAAACCAGCATATTTCTGCTTGAGCAAAAAAGGATGGT